>NC_087207.1:89158271-89174430 GCF_015104395.2 Macrobrachium nipponense
CATTCCAAACTCGAATGTTCTCATAAGTAAAAAAAAAAATCATAATGAGCCCAAGGAAAAAAAAATCACGTAACAATCCCAGACCCAAAAAAATGTTCTCTCAAGCTCTGATATCTAAACAACCCACAAAATCAGAAAAAAATCTCCAATGTTTTACAGCAAAAACTCCTTTACTGCTCATACAATTAATTACAATGAAACTTAATGTCAAATTCCCATTTACGTAAATAACAACTCCCGGAAAATTACATCTCCCATCCATAAAGAAATGCTATTTAATCTCAATCCCCAATTACATCTCTCGTAGGAAAAGGAAGAAAAAAAAAAGATAACCACAAGTAAATTCCCCAATCACAAAATACATAATATATGTATAATATGCATAACCCCCGCGTTTTTCCCAAGAAATGTCCCATGTAAAGTTACGGAATTTCTCAACATCGCAACTTTATCGACCAACAAGGCCAGAAAGCAAACTCTTACACATGCGCTTTCATGAAATGCTATTGTCAACATTTCCAGATATTGCAAAAACTTTGATCAATCACCACCAAAGGAGAAGGATCAGCACACGGCTCATCACATCGCTTGTCAGCAGAAAAATCTGCCTGCGGACGTGAGCTCAAACAGCAGCATAAAAATTGTCTAGTCAGACACACAAGTTTGGAAAACTCATGATTCTACAGAAAAAGGTCTAACATGACACAGCCCAATTATATGCCTCCAAAAATAATACACTTGTGAACATAAAAAATGCACACATCTCCATAGGACCACAATGCAGTAATGCCACTCGCCTCCAAATAGTCACGAAACCAAAAAGAAAGAACCACAGAAATCTTCTCTTTGCTCGAAAAAACAAAACTCCTATAACCACAAAAAAAAGGGTCACCCTCTAAAGATTAATTCCACCTCCATACATAAATATGTGACACCATATTAATAAGAACACCACTCCGGTGAAAAAAATATTTCCTCCATTTGGTTAAAAACCACATCCACATATTCCCTCTTATTTCTCTGATAGCCACATGTTAATAAAAAAAAACACCACTCCAGGAATAAACAATAATCACTTCTATTTCGGGCAAATAAAAAATATTTACCTCTATTTCCCCAATACTCCATGTGGAATAAAACAAGGCTCCAAAAAAATATATCTCCAAAAAGTAATATAAAAAAAATGAAATCCTATCTCCAAAAAAAATGTGCACTCAAAGCATCTAACTCACACACTCACAAATATTGCCCCATAATCTCAAAAATGTGTCCCCATTTGCAACAAAGATGGCTGCAAAAAAATTGAACTAAACCTAGCTCTCATCACTATTGGCAAATATCAAAATGGCCAAAAATTATCTCCAATATATTATATCTAAATTATAACTCCAAATTATATACCTCCAATTATAACTCCAAATAATATATAACTCAACTCCAGAGAATAACTCAATGTTATAGTCAAAAACTATAAAACTCTCTCTTAAGCATAATTGCTGAAAAAGGGCAAAAACTCGGCAAATAAAAACTATCTAGAAAATTCTAGAAAAAATCACCAATGTGCCGCAACTCATTATAACAGAAACTCCAAATACACAGTGTCTTAGCCAAGACTTCTCCATATGTACTACAACATAGGCCACTAGAAACTTAGCCAAGTTTCCTATCTCCCACAAAGTTGTCACAAATACAACAAATGTATTGTGCAAGAAAACTCACAATTTCTGGAACACAAATATCCAGAGAAAAAATGTAGTACTATTACGTATGCATTCAAAACCATGCAAGAATTCTCCCGTAAATTTCTCTACAGCATCAAATAGCTGAAACACAAACATGCTCCCGAACCATGACTCTAAGTCACGAACTGAGATATTAAAAAATATTCACACCAACTGGAGAGAAAAAACAAATTCAAATTCACCCTTGGTAAAAAAAAACTTGTGTCAGCGATAGATAACTTCCAAAAAAGGAGAAAAGAAAAATCAATGGTATTGTTAACTATCTTCCGTGACTCGCATATGTCAAGCAATTATCTGATGAACTCATAAAAAAAAACAAAAAACTAATGTTTGTTAGTTCCTCCCAAATTCAAAAAAGATTTCACCACCCTTGATAGCATTACAGCACCCACGTATTAGTATAACAAAAAAATCAGTATCAGAAATATCACTTTCAGCAAAATCACTAGTATTAGCATAAAAAACATCACCAATGTTAATGCTTGTCCATTCACCAAGGAATTCAGCACAAAATTCAGCAAAAGTTCAGCAAGATTCAACACAATTCACCAAGCTTCAGTCAGACTCATCAAGATTCAGCAAAACTCATCATTCATGAATTACTGAAATATTCTCCAAAGTTACAAAAACTCAACAAACAACTAAGACAAGACTTCTCCCATTAATTCATTGTAATAATTCTCCATGAATAATTATATGTAATAATTTTAAAATAATCTCCCATGAAATATCTCAAATCTCTCATAAAACAAGTCTCAAGTAATGATAATTATACTTAAGCAACCCTCCCGTGACACATCTCAAGTATAATAATTATTAATAATAATAATAACTCTCCATAGTAATAATTCTCTTGCAAAGATCTCAAGTAAGGGCGAAATTCAAATTGCATACTCCAGTAATGCTGAACCTTATGACACACAATTTCTCCAGTATACACCACCATTGCCACACAACACAGATACAACACCAATCATCGGCATTTCAAAGTAATCCCTCCAACACAATTAAAAAAAAAATAATAATAATCTGTGTATCCCCATTATATTTGTGTCTTCCAAGGCATAAGGAAAACATACAACACATCCCGTGCATGTTAACTACCATTTTCTCTTCATTCACGAGAAAGAAAATCTCTTTTTATTTCCTTTTCTCTTCATCCAAGAGAAAGAAAATCTCTTTTCTAAAAAATAACTCTACGGGCGTTTCACTTCATCAACTAATCAATCAGCTGATGTCCTAGCATTCATTGTCAAGGCCAGACTCGTCTTCCAACAGCCCGACAAAGAAAAAAAAAAGTTTCACCCTCCCGTTAGAACAACCCCCTTGAACGGTGTCTGAGTAACCCCACAAGGTATACACCAGTAGTAGTAGCAGAACCCTTGCAATATCCCCTTAGGCAGGCTAGTAGTACCCTCCCATGCACTATCCCCCGAGGCAGGCCATACTCCCCTTGCAATGCCTCCTTAGGCAGGCAGTACCTGCCATGCAATGCCTTCCTGCGCCGGTTAGCAGAAATGTGCTGAGCCACTAAGAAAATGGTGGGCGCTTTGTCTCCAAGCGAAATATGCTATCCAAGCACAGTTTGCATGCATAAAAAACATCTTAATACACCCTTATATTAAACAAAGACGAATACGTCTATTACAAACACGCGCAAATAAAGAAAACACGTTACTTTGCTACTATGGGGAAAGAAAGAAAAAAAAATTTTTTTGACCTCTTAAACCAATCCCATTTCACTGAAATACTTAAAAAAAAAACCCTCCCCTTAACAAACAATGTTTTTTTAACACTCACCACTCCATAATGGGAACAAAAAGAACTCGGAATTCGTGCACGACACGGCATTGACACACACGATTATCTCGGGATGCACTCGACATTACACACAGAAGTCACACTGAGTGCTGCCACTGCTTCTAGGTGGACTGCCTGGGAAAAATGCTGCGTCCAATAAAATCCTTCCCACTCCCCTTTGCACAGTTAACGGATAGATATTTCTCATTTTTTTTCTCACTTAGTAACTGAAAACTAACAATTTAACAATTTTCCACAATCCCACAAAAGTTTTGTCGTTCAAAAACTATCACTAAGCCATAACCCCTTTATTTTTTAACTGGTCACCTATCTCTTCATTGGCGTTCCCAGGCATAAAAAAAAACATTTTTTACTGCTTTTTTACAAGCTGCCACCACCTGTAATGAGGATATGATCCTCATTATTCATTTGGTAAACGTGTAACTCCGAGCGTCAGGCATACATACCAATCTCTCTCTAAGCAACCAGCGGCTCGCGACTTCCCTTTCTCTCTCTCTCTCTAACAGCGATACCTCTCTCTCTCTCTCTCTCTCTCTCTCTCTCTCTCTCTCTCTCTAACAGGTAAACAAAATGAGAAAGTTGCATTATAAAAAATACATTTATTAAGTAACAAAAGATAATGATCCAAGTCTTACTGACTAACTTAAAAACCCCAACAGTAAAATGTCTAAACTGTATTGGTCACACCAAATGTCTCCCTCGGTCCCCACATAGTTCCTTGCCAGAACCGTCTGCTTCAAAGACATAAGAACACCCCGTAAGTGCACACATAAGTTTAACAACAAAGTCATAGATCGAATATTCCCATAAAATGTTAAATAGGCAACAAGCCACTCTTTGGCTAAAACAGTTCAAAACTCACCCAAGCAGCCGGAATATTTAACACACTATATTATAAAGAGACTTTCGGTGAGCACCACGGCATTCTGCCTTTCTTCCAAAGACGCCTCTATCAAAATCCCCCATAGACCTGGGTATCATACATTAAGAACAGAAGAAGCGCACACGCACATACGAATGCACATTTCGTTAGGGCCTCATATTACTGGCTGCAACCAGTTTCCCAAAGGCACTTTGAGAAGAGTTCATAAACTGTCGTACATTGACTTGTCTTCCTATGCAGTTTTATCTCACGCCACCCACAGAAACCATTCATCAGCTTTTCTCAGGTCGTTGCTTCTCCACATTCCAATAGGTCACAGCAAACATATTGGCAATATATATCATTAATTATAACCCTGGCGTAATATATATTTATATATATATATATATATATATATATATATATATATATATATATATATATATATATATATATATATATATATATATATACATATATACATATATATATATACTATATATATATATATATATATATGTATATATATATATATATATATATATATATATATATATATATATATACTTTGATTACGAAATAGGAAAGAGTACACAGCACATACCAACTTTTGATAACATTTCTTTACCTATAGTTTATCCAGAATATTCTCGAGGAAGTTTCACTAACAGTCAGCTTTCATCTCCAACATTTCCCGCACCGTCCAAACTCACTGGTGGTTACTCTCTCTCTCTCTCTCTCTCTCTCTCTCTCGTCTCTCTCTCTCTCTCACGCACACACACACACACACACACACACACACACACATATCTTCATGTACAAATCCTGATTTCCAGCGATTGAGGCAAATTCTCTCATCCCATAACAGAACAGCCTTTGAGATGCTAATTTCCTGCAACACGTTTGCTACACATTGATCACTACATCGCTACTGTAGTATTTCATAGTAAGCGTTACCGCACCACTCTGGGTATGGCTAAACTACATTCCGATGTTGTAGTATTATACAATGAATGTTACGTCAGAGAACCAGAATGGTTGCGCGGTCGTGCTTGTTGAATACGAAACGCCAGTTATCAGATATCCTACTTAGTATTGTAGTAGAAAACAAGGCATGCTCCGACCTCCTGCTTACTCGGAGCGGGTGCTAAAATATACGGTCAAATAGAGCGTTGTTTCACCGATAAAAATGAAAATAAATATGCTATATTTTATTATTAATAATTATTCTGTACTGTTTAAAATGCACAGTAATTATTTTTTTACATTTTCATTCTAACAAATAAATCATAAATATCCCATCCTAAAATTCCTGTATCTTTAACTCAACGCGAAACAACTTTTTCAGACCTTTTTAGGCTCCTCCATAGACCTTTCCTAGCCACCCCCCCCCAAAAAAAAAAGTAGTTTGAGGCTTACTCCCCGAGTAAGCAAAAAGTTACAAATTCATTGTAAAATTTTCTATACCAAATAGGTGTTACTAATCAAATGACTAGTGCCTTAAAGAACAACGTTGCCTTCAACGCAAAGCAATCATATACAGCAGATAGAAATGGATATAATTCATTGAAGAACACGACGCCCTTACAACACATCAACATCGAAGTTGAAACAACCAATCAGTGGCTGTGGTTTGACGTCATGCCTGTGTTAACGCCATCATGAGCATGATCTGCAATAAACGAATATTCCTCAACCAAGGTATCCATTACCTCTCTTGCAATGAGAAAAAGCCAGGATAAGCACAGCATACCACCTTGATGAGGCATATATATATATATATATATATATATATATATATATATATATATATATATAATATATATATATATATATATATATACGTATATATGCAACCAGATGATCTCAGTATTTTCAGTACAGTAGGGAGAGATTAGTCTACCCCTTCAGAAACATCGATTCCAGGTCTTTCAGACGTGCAGCATCTCAAGTATTCCAATTACTTTACTTGCAAGACTGGAAAGGCCACAAAAACAGACTTTCGTTCTCAATATCCTCCGTCAAGGGAAGGGGTTAGACTATCATCTTTCCAGAACCTTCT
Organism: Macrobrachium nipponense; assembly: GCF_015104395.2. Lineage (NCBI taxonomy): Eukaryota > Metazoa > Arthropoda > Malacostraca > Decapoda > Palaemonidae > Macrobrachium > Macrobrachium nipponense. Next base: position 89,164,759 of record NC_087207.1, read on the forward strand.
TCCCTCTCCAGTCTTCCAGGAGAGCTTCATCTCCAGCATTCCAGTAACTTCACACAAGAGGGAATGGACGATCCGGACCCCATTTCACCCTTCGAGATTTCATTGATTGAACATCGCTCGAAATTCCGTGGGATTCCTCCGGCGATGCCGAAGTAACTACCATCAAAATTCTAGTTGAATCTTTGTAAATTTCAAGGTGATGAGAGACGGAAAATAATTTTTACCATTTAATCATATTTATTATTATTATTATTATTATTATTATTATTATTATTATTATTATTATTATTATTATTATTATTATTATTATTATTATTATTTTATTATTATTATTATTCAAAGAAAACTCATAACCGCATGAATCAATAAAATACAAAGCAGAAAGCTTTCGATTACCTGCTTTGTATTTTAAATAACAAGATCAAACAGACATATAATTGTGGATTTACTTTTCCACTATAATTATTATAAGTTTTCCCAAGATGAACCCTATGTAATACTTCTCAAGTTCTTTTGATGAATAAAGGTACACATCGCTCATATGCCAGAATGGTGACGAAGCTCAAAAAATGTTTTTTTGAGTTATTGATACAATCAGATATCCAGTTCATTGTTCCATATTGTAATAAAAAGTCTTATTTGTATTTGTAATACTAACCACTCAGTAAAACAATTATCTTAATATCGATGGATCACGTAGAGAGCTTTAAACTTAAAATTGCTTATTTTGAAAAATAGCAATTTTTGAGTTGTCACTCTTCTAGCAAATGAGGGACGTCTAAAACGAGGACCATTTCAGTACAAAAATTAAGACAATAACGAAAGGAAACTCAGTCACACTTCAAATGTGTTAATGTGACGTGAGCTGAAATAACGCAGCCATTTCCGATAACGATAACCGTGAATAAAACGAAAAAGAATTACTCTGGAGAGAGAGAGAGAGAGAGAGAGAGAGAGAGAGAGAGAGAGAGAGAGGTGGCGGTAGGATATCGCCTTGGGGGGAAGATTAATTTTCTCTAGGTTAAGTATCGCAAGATTTAAGTAATCGCTACAGCTGAGCTTATTGTTGCTTTTATATTCTTTCGGGACTGGTTATTATTATTATTATTATTATTATTATTATTATTATTATTATTATTATTAATTATTATTATTATTATTATTTGTGAAAAAAAACCCTATCGCGAGGGTATATATAATGTTCTAAGGAGTCCACAGTAATGAAAAAACAAAATGTTATGAGTTCGTGTATAATTTAAAAACACTTTATAAAGCTTGTGAACTCCTTAGAACTTCATCATTATCATTATTATTATTATTGCTGCATCGGCTGCATTTATTTATATAGAGTTTTCTCCATCTTTCTAACAACTAAAAGGCAGCAAAAATTCTATATGAATTAAGTTCAGCCGATGCAGCAATAACATTGAACACTGGTTTATTACCTTATTATTATTATTATTATTATTATTATTATTATTATTATCATCATTGCTGTATATGCTGCATTTATTTATATAGAGTTTTCTCTACCTTTCTAAGAACTGAAAGATAGAGAAAACTCTATATAAACTGAATGCAGATGATGCAGCAATAAAATTCAACACTAAATATTTGAAAGTGTTTATTATTATTAACATTAATAAATATAACTTTTGTTTCTACGGCATTTAATTTTCACAGAGTAGTCTGTATGCGTCTTATAACCTCTTCAATATGTAGATGATAAACCAGGTTTCCAATATCAAAAGTAAAGAACATTACCCAAAGACAGATTGAAAATGGCCACGTGCTCATTCTACTGATGGATGAATACGCATGCATATATAAATATTAATAAGGTTCTTGCAATCTGACCACATAACAGAAGAGAGAGCAGTTTAATTAATCTTGTGTGGCGCAAAGAAAGAGCACTTTTGCCAAAAGATACCATCTCGGTGGGGTTGGAGATTGAATAACAATTAAAGCATAACATGCAGATAGTTAGATAAATAGACTTATGACAGACGTGATATCAAAACCAGAGTGATGATGTGCATAAGAAGGTGGCAGTTGGCAAGAAATCTCTCTCTGAAAGAAATGGGAAGCAGAGCAAATATGAAAGATATAAAAGGAAAAAATATGTGACGAAGTTAGCTTTCAGTCACTGCCATGCAGTGGTATGTCCTGTAACATTGCCAGAAGCACTGTGATGGCTAACTTTAATCTTGAATCAAATAAAGACTACTGAGGCTAGAGGGCTGCAATCTTGTATGTCTGATGGTTGAAGGGTGGATGATCAGCATACCAATTTACAGCTCTCTAGCCTCGATAGCATTTAAGATCTGAGGAAGGACAGGGTTTTTAAAAGACAAATGTAATCTAACTTTCTCTGTTTCCTAACATCGAAAGCATTTTCTGATTCTCTCTCTCTCTCTTTCCCCTTTAAGTCAGAAAATGTGCCCGAATGGCTCTCAAAGGATGTGACTTATGAAGCCTCGTTCTTCTTCCCTGAGACGCAGAGGCGAAGCATAACGAGAATAAACAGCCACATAAACGTCGTTTGTTCCTGAGAGGGTTTGGTTGGTGGCACAGGAAACTTCCTCGATGGTAATTGAGACGTTGCAATCCTTTGGTGGTGGCCATTTTAGTTTAGTTTCCACATGACAAAGATCGTATGACAGCAATACAAATAAGAAACACTTTGCTTTCTAAATCATACCTTCCATTATTAAAATGCTTTGAAAATCCTCAACCCATTCCATATAAGTGAAAGTCAGTGTCACCTTTACTGGAACTAGTCACATATCAACAGAAGCTAACTTCTTAAATAAGGTGCAAAGGGTCTCTTCATGTTCAAACTGATTTACATTGGTATTCCAACTTCAAGAAACCACCTCAATGTTTTTTTTAAATGCAAATGCACATGAATACCTTTACTGCAAACAGTATCAAGTTAATGAAAGTAATCCAATATGCAGATCTTATCTCTCCCCCACCCTCCCTGTCTGTTTGATAGTCTGTCAGGCTGTAAGTCTGGCAGTCAGGCTGGCTGTCTGTCAGTCAGTCTGGCTGTCAGTTTGTCTGTCAGGCTGTCAGTCTAAATGTCAGGCTATCAGACTGTCTAACTGTCAGGCTGATAGTATGCCTGTCAGTCTGGCTGTCAGTCAGTATATCACGTGGTCTGTCTGTTTGTCTGTCTGTCAGTTTGTCTATGATTCTGTTTGTCAAGGTGTCAGTCTAACTGCCATTCAGGGTGTCATCTGTCTGACTGTCTGTCTGCAATGAAATCGCCACCACAGACTGATCACCGCACTTGCCTCTCTCTAGTCCAGACGAATGCTCACACATTACCCGGGGACATTCTGACTCAGGTGATAACTCGAGTATTTACTCGGCTTTGGAGGAGAATTTAGTCAAACACCAGAGTGAAGCCGGTCTATGAGTTTAATGGCCTTCGTCAGAAGACGAACGTTATTATTATCACAACTGAAATGATTATTAGAAGTTGCTATTTTCTTTATTTAAAGGTTTCATGCTGCTCTAGTTGCAATTCTAGTGTTTTAATGCATATTAGTATCATGACATCTGTACCCTGTTGTTTGATGATTTAATTAACTAGGATATCATGATGACGACAGATAGTTTTCAGAACTTTGCGAGGGTGATTGAGACCATCACTAGCAACACCAAAAAAAAAAAAAGGAAAAATGGTAATATGAAAAGAGACGTCTCAAGAAGTGAAGTCCACATCAAAGTACCTTTTGAAAGAAGATCGACAAAGAAATAGGGGAAAACGAAACCCTTAAGCAGAGACTGAAATGGAAATCTTTCTCTTTCTCTGGTCATTGATTAGAGGAAAATTACCTCTTCCTCATCTTATCTGTTCCAAAGCTAAATATTCATCAAGGCGGGGAAAAATGTGTCCTCAGCTAGAAGTATTCCCCAGCCCGTTTTTTCTTTCGTGAGTTAAGCAATCATTCAAAATTGCATTTAAAATGCACGATGTAATCTTTTATTGAAAATGTACGGAAAATCATCTAATGAGAAAGAACCGTAATCATCTTACCAAAAAAAAAAAAAAAAAAAAAGAAATAAATAGAAAGAAATAAAAGAAACAAAACTTCCTTTAAGAGTATACTAACATTGTCTCATTCCCAGATTTCCAGGAGAGAGAGAGAGAGCGAGAGAGAGAGAGAGAGAGAGAGAGAGAGAGAGAGGAGAGAGAGAGAAGGATTTCTAGGGATAGGTCAATTCCTTTCGTACGGTTTTAAATATTATATATATATATATATCATATATATATATATATATATATATATATATTAAATATATATATATATATATATATATATATATATAAGATTTCTCTTTGATAATTAATTTAAAAGGACAAAAGGACAGTCGTCTCTTACCGTGGCACAGTCGCATTCAGGCTAGACAGACCAACAGATCGCCGCAGAAACCTTAACTAGCAATGAAGAAATACTGGAGAAATACGCCCCAAAGCTCATGGCACTTCCAAGAAGGTTCGCAGCCCTTCTTCTCTCAAGAAGAGTTTCCATCGCCAGCTCGGCCGAGAAGACGGGACAGTTTCGCGCATTTGCATTTAATGAATAACACACCTCGAATTTCCCAGCCAGTGGGCCCGGCGGGCTTGTTCCCTATGAATAGGGTTCATCTTCTGAATGGTTAGATAATCAGGCGACATCGTCACACTTAAGCCATGGAGATGCCACAGCCGGAAGAGATTCTAGTTGGATGAGGTAAACTTTAGGAAAATCGTCGTGTGATTTCATGACCTCCCCCTCCCCCACAACCCTCGTAATTCAGTAAAAGTAATAATTTTATGGATGCTAGCTTGCAAGCAAGCGTGATTTTTCTGCAATCGTTTGTGTATGTATATATATATATATATTTGTACAAATATATGTTTATATATACAGATATATATATGTATATGTATACATATATACATATTTATATGTATAACTGAATCACGAAAGTTAGGAACGTGATAAATCCATAAATAAAGATAAATGCCACGAAGGAAAAATAAACGAAGGAGGTCTGCAAGATCTTTCGACTTTAAAAGTCCTTTACTGAGCAGATACTCAGTATCTGCTCAGTAAAGGACTTTTAAAGTCGAAAGAGCTTGCAGGCCTCCTTCGTTTATTTTTCCTTCGTGGCATTTATCTTTATTTTACATATTATATATTTATATATTTTGCATATATAACATACATACGTACGTGTGTGTATATATATATATATATATATATATATATATATATATATATATATATATATATTATATATATATATATATTTCATTAACATATCAGTTTGGAAGAAATTGGTCACGCCTACGTTTGATTTTAGAAAAGGTTTGTTCGTCAAATGATAATATCGCATTACATAAAACCCCCCCACAGGAACAGACCAAATGGAGCAATGGAGGACCATAATTAACCAGAGGTAATATACAGATGTAGAAAATATTTCTACCCACATGGGAATAATACTAATAGCTATATCATTATTATTGCAGATGACAAGAACGAAGGGCTATTTCGTAATAGCAGTAATATCTACGATAACATCAATAACAATAATAATAATATTAAGATAATAATTCACATAAAAGATGACTAATTATAATGAAAACAGCAGCAGTGAACTGCGTTGAAATTTCCACTTGGACATTATAGAGCTTACAAATACTCACGTTGAGACTGTTCTCAGTGATTTTTATAATAACCAGACTGACAGGCCGATCTTTCCTTCACCCAAACAGCTTCATTACCGAAAGCAATTAACAATCTAGTTTCCTCCTTCGACCAAAAATCTGACGTCACGTTCTTGACGTTTCTATTGTTGGTGCCTTAATTTAACTGCAACCGAGACTCAATCATTATAATCCTATATAAACAATAGTTTGGTTCTCCAAGAGATTAAGGATTTCATAAGAATTCTTTCGATCCTAGATTGTACAGTTATGCTCATACGTGTTGTTACGTGACTGCACAGGGATGGGATGGAATATAGAATTCAGGCCTAAGGCCAAACGCTGGGACCAATAAGGTCATTCAGTGCTGGAAGGGAAATTGAGGACAGAAAAGTTTTAAAGGTTTAACAGGAGAAAAACTTCGAAATTGCACTATGATACAGTTGTTAGGAGAAGGTGGAAAGTAACGTGTAGGAAAGAATATGAGAGGAGATACAGTAAAAGTATTGAAAGGCGTTACAGATAGGGGCCCGAAGGGACGATGCAAAGAACCTTAAGTAATTCCTACAGTGCACCGCATGAAATGCACTGACGGCACTACCCCCCAATGCGACTTGAATATAAAAGATTTCGGTCAAATTTCTCTATTTCATTCAAAATTCTCGAATTGATAACCTAACATGCACCGTATTTATCTCTTATTTCAATGCAAAATCACATTTGTTCTATAAAATAAGGCCGGAGTATGTTCCAAACGCGTAGAATCTATCACGTATCAAAACTGACGGAAGAGGTCCCTTATCACTCAGCCCCGAGGCGTTCGACGAAAAATATCTTAAAGTAAGGTAATCAGACTCTTCATAAACTAATGCAGCACAATACTAAAAGCTCAACTGAAAAATGAAAAAAAGAACCATAAATTGAAAATAGCTAATTAGTTCTAAATCCTTAATTTGTTCTTCGTTTTAAAATTCATAAAAAAATATCTCTCACTAGAAGAGGGATATATACGACAACTACTATAATACTGAACATGACTAAAGATAGCTAATCTCTCTTCTCCTATCTCTCTCTCTCTCTCTCTCTCTCTCTCTCTCTCTCTCTTGTTATTAGCCTGCTACTCTTATTTGACCTGGTTTGCTTGCAATCATTATTTTTAACGTTCCTGAGCGGTTCTTCGCCACACCTGCTTAATAAGGATTCCTCTACCAGACATCGTGTAGGCACCACAATATTAGTTTGTTCCAGAGCCATTGAAATTAGAGAAGTCGCCCTAATTATCAGGCAAGCTAACTTTGACTGGAGAGATTGGCAATTAAGGTTGACAGGTTTTGATATTTGAGTTTCAATGGACACACACACACACACATATATATGTGTATATACTTATATTGCACTTATAATATATACATATATATATATATATATATTATATATATATATATATATATATATACACGTATATAGTCAACCTTACATATCTACCTATGAGACTGGTAATAATGAGTAAAATCAATGCCTGGCGAGAGGAAAATACACAGATTACTTGTGGTCCAATTGCACGACGATAATTGTGCATGGATATATAAGATGATGTCTTCTTTCCCACCGTTATCATTACATTAAGGGGTCGGTTGCCTGATGCGCCTTCTCCACTGCCTTCTATCAAAGGCATCATCATCCACCAAACCTCTTCTCTCTGTATCTTCCTTCCCTTTATCTCGAATCTAATTCTCTGTCTCCCTCTTGATCTTCTTCCTCTAACAAGTTCCTCTCAAGCCCTCTTCACTCCCTCTTCGTCATCCATCCCCTTATCACCTCTGTAATCTTTACTAAGTCTGCCTTCTTCTTATATATCTTTACTTTTAGCTTGACTGGCATTTTCTTATCACATACCACTCTAGTAATCTCTTTCCACTTCTCCCATGCAGTTTGTATCCTACTGTCAACTTCAGCCTCAGTACCCTCCCTCTTGGCCTAAAGTAGATCCTAAGAATTTAAACTTTTCTGCATGTTTTATAATCGAGCCTCTTCTTTTTTGTATTACTATTCTTTCTCTACCTTCCCTACTGCTGAGCAAAACCTCTGTTTTGTTTACATTCACCTTTAAGCCACCTCCCTAAAGACTCATGCCACTCTCCAACCCTTCTCTGTAGGTCCTCCTCATTTTCAGCAGTAATCACCAGATCATCGGCGTACAATAATTCCCACAGCTCTTCATTCTTGATTGCTTCACTCAACACATCCATGACCAGCACAAACAAAAATGGCCTTAATGCTGATTCCTGGTGTAATCCAACACTAACTTCAAAGTTTTCTGTTTCCCCAACTGCTGTTATCACTTTTGTGCGCATTCTTTTATATATCATCTCGACCAGCCTAACCAACTTTTCTGGGACTTTCCTTTTCCTTAAACACCAAAACATCACTTCTCTTGGGATTATATCATAATCTTTCTCTAATTCTATAAATGCACAATAGATATCCTGGTTTCCCTCCAGCCTCTTTTTTCCTGTAGCTGTCTTACTATGAAGTTGGCATCCACCGTCCCTCTTCATCTCATGAATCCATACTGCTGTTTCCCGATCTTTACAATCTCTCTTATAAGATGATGTGTGAGATTCCAAAGAGTGAGTAATGGAAAATAACAATAGTAATAAGTGACAATAGAGAGTTGATTATTAACTTTCACTTGACGAAGAGTAAGTTGATCTGCAGGAATATAACTACAGAGAAAGGGAAAACATAACAAGGGAAGCAAGTGGATACACACACACACACACACACACACCACACACATATATATATATATATATATATATATATCTATATATATATATATATATATATAGGATATATATATATATATATATATATATATATATATATATATATATATATATATATCTGAATAGAATGCAGTCAATGTAGACGAAGCTATTCTTCTGAAAATGAATTCAATGTACAGGAAAAAATTGGACTATAGCTGAAAGCCAATATTATTATTATTATTATTATTATTATTATTATTATTATTATTATTATTATTATTATATATATATATATATATATATATATATATTATATATATATATATATATATATATATATATATTATTATTTTTTTTTTTTTTTGCTCTATCACAGTCCTCCAATTCGACTGGGAAGTATTTATAGTGTGGGGTTCCGGGTCCGGTTGCATCCTGCCTCCTTAGGGAGTCCATCATTTTCTTACTATGTGTGCCGTTTCTAGGATCACACTCTTCTGCATGAGTCCTGGAGCTACTTCAGCTCTAGTTTTTTCTAGATTCCTTTTTAGGGGATCTTGGGATCGTGCCTAGTGCTCCTATGATTATGGGTACGATTTCCACTGGCATATCCCATATCCTTCTTATTTCTATTTTCAGATCTTGATACTTATCCATTTTTTCCCTCTCTTTCTCTTCAACTCTGGTGTCCCATGGTATTGCGACATCAATGAGTGATACTTCTTCTTGACTTTGTCAATCAACGTCACGTCTGGTCTGTTTGCACGTATCACCCTATCCGTTCTGATACCATAGTCCCAGAGGATCTTTGCCTGATCGTTTTCTATCTTCTCTTCAGGTTGGTGCTCGTACCACTTATTACTGCAAGGTAGCTGATGTTTCTTGCACAGGCTCAGTGGAGGGCTTTTGCCACTGAATCATGCCTCTTTTGTACTGGTTCTGTGCAAGTGCCGGGCATTCACTTGCTATGTGGTTTATGGTTTCATTTTTCGTATTGCACTTCCTACATATGGGAGAGATGTTATTTCCGTCTATCGTTCTTTGAACATATCTGGTTCTTAGGGCCTGAGTCTTGTGCCGCTGTTATCATTCCTTCAGTTCCTTCTTTAGCTCTCCCATCTGTAGCCATTGCCAATTGTCATCGCTGGCTAGTTCTTTAGTCTGTCTCATGTATTGTCCGTGCATTGGTTTGTTGTG
>NC_087207.1:89174930-89177430 GCF_015104395.2 Macrobrachium nipponense
GTGGATTTAAGGATATTCTCAATTCCCAAGTACGTGATCCTTCGTGCTACATTAGATATATACTATATATATATATATATATATATATATATATATATATATATATATATATAATATATATATATATATATATATATATATATATTTACCTCAGATTTTGCTGGAGCAATCAACATACCAGGAGGCACACCCGGAAGTTTTTTAAGCAAATTTACGACAGCATCTCCAGCGTCATCGTAAAAGTAAAAATCAAGCAACGTCACTCAATGAGAAAATAAATCCTAGAAAAATACACTTGTCGGTAATAGAGCAACTCATTTACGTAGTTCTCAGAGGACAATAGAACGTGTTTCGTGAGTTGTATAACCAATAACTCATTCCAGCTCACAGGAGAATGCAAATATAACAGATTTATGTTCCCTCTTGATGTATGATGTTACAATCTGGCAGTGGGAGTAGAAAAACATCGCTTCTTTAAGATTTCAAACGTCTCCAGAGTGATTTATCGTCGAATGAATCGGAATCTTTCGGTGTGATGGATGACGCTCATTTCGTTTCTGCCTTCTTTTGCCAAACGCTTCTTCACAAATTTGGACGCGGAGAAGAGTTGCTGTCATTTGTAACTAAAGCACAAGACTAATTCGATTGAAATTGCGTTATTTCTGATGTAATCTAATTTTCGATAACAATCGTCCTTTTTATTCATGTCTAGATAAATTCTCACATCCTTTCAATTTCTTTAGGATTTTATTATGTAATATTTTTCAAACAATTATAAAATAAGCCATGCTATTCATGACATATGGGATGGTCCTCAGTCGAGGTGCAGTCATAAACTGTATTAAAAAGCCATAAACAATTTATTTAGACATAAAATTATAATTCACTGGGTAACACACTTTAAGCGTTTTGAAAATAAACATTGACAGGCATGAAAATAAACTCTAAACTTTCATCTTCAAAATAAATCCTTCGTGGGTGAAGGTTGCAGAGAACCTCTACTCGAGAAGCTGAAAACAGAAAAATAAAAGCCACATATGAAAAAAATGTACATGTATTTAACACAACACAAATCTTTAATGACTGGCTATAACAAATAAACGACTTACAATATAAGAAATGGGTTCAAAATGCTATAATTTTGAGATAACATAAAATAAACAAATACAAAGACCACTCTCACCTCCACCCTGTGCGAGTCTCAGCCATGAACTAAGGCACCGTGGCAGCGGCGACGAAAACAAAAATGGCGAATGGGGAGACGAAAAAAAAAAATGAACATCGGAACCAAACCATTATTGGAATAAAAACTTTAGCTTTAACAAATTGAAGAACATTAGCTTTCAAACAAACTTAGCTCTTATGATAAAAAAATTTAAAATTTTACATATAATTTTTTACATCGAAAAATTATCACGATTCGCTTTACCCAAAATATCGGAGGCTTTTAAGAATGAAAAAAAAAAAACATTATCTTTAACAAATTGAAGAACATTAGCTTTCAAACAAACTTGAATCTTATGATAAAAAAAATTTTAATTTTTACATATTATAGTTTTTACATCGAAAAATTATCACGATTCGCTTTACCCAAAATAACGAAGGCTTTCAAGAATGATAAAATTCGAATGTTGCATTTTTCAGTCTTGCGCCAAATGCGACCGTTATCTAAAAGTTGGTGACTTCTTATACCCAATTTATTCGTCTATGAATATATTTAAAATAAGCTTAATCACAGATCAAACACATTCATGATTGAACTGAAAATATTTTTTTCAAAATTTTCCACTACGTGTTTGTCTCGAGTACCTCGAAATCTCTCTCTCTCTCTCTCTCTCTCTCTCTCTCTCTCTCTCTCTCTCTCTCTCTCTCTCTCTCTCTCCTTTATGAAACATTTGTATTAAGCAAATCTTCCTATTTTATCTTCCCATGGGAGACATTTTCAGTCAGTAATGTTTGCTGAGCACTAATTATTGCTTTATCATCTAATATAAATGTACGATCATTTTGACGTCTTTGAACTCCGTTAATTAATTCTTTAATTAAGAGACAAACTTGTTTTTTTTTTTTTTTTTTTTTTTTTGGGGGGGGGGGGGCTTGGCTACATAACATAAAGCTTCCATTTCCTTAATCATGAAATGTGCGATAGCTTATTAACTCCTGGGTTGTAGGTAAACAAAATTACCTTTCTTCGATTCACTGGATCCAGATCAGTCTCCTATTCGTTTTAAATCATGAGCTGTAGAGCAACAGTGATTTGTATCTTTAAATATTGGGATGAGAGAACTTAAACCTGTGTGATTCGAGAAATAACCACACAGCCGGTATGTCGGGTGAAAATCAGTGATATCCGTGACGCTTCAGTGACGTCTATGCACACATACATACCCGCAGTGCTAAATGCTCATCTACAAACTTTGCCATCTTGGAAATCACTGATTTCACGGTATACAAAGGTTCACTAACGGATATGATGTGGACGCGACATAATGACGTCAAC
>NC_087207.1:89182430-89184930 GCF_015104395.2 Macrobrachium nipponense
ATTGTCATCTGAAGCCAGAGGTTACTTTTGCTCTTAACTATTTTCCATTTTCTCAATATTTTTCTGGTCCTTGAAAATGTGACCACGATGGATATGGATACGTTGAATGATGAACCCTCTCGATTATTGTCATCTGTTCTTTACAATCTGCTGACGTTTGGACTTTGTCTCATTGCTTATTGTTGTTCTCCTTAAGGTTTCATATTGGAAAAATACAATTGCTTCCTCATAAGAAGGTATTGTTTTTTTTATTGTTCGAATTTAGAGTTAGCCTTTATGCTATTGCGGTTTTTAGGCGAATATCCGAAGGTTAGTTCGTTTGCACCGATCCGGCCTGGGTCAACGAGACTTCTTTGCCTTAGTTGTGGTAAGGTACACGAGGGAATAGGATAGGAGGAAATATCTAAGTGCTGACTTCTTTATGCTTCCATGTCATGTAATTCTTTATTTCATAACTGGAGAAACTGCATTTACCATCTCCCACGAAATGATTAGCATAGTAATGTAATTATATTGTTTTACATTTCTTCTTGAATTACACTTTTCCGTGGATTCTTTTTCCAGTGACAAAAAGAAAGAAAAGAACCCGACTTAGGTGACCCAATTTGGGGCAGGTTTTCCAAATGAACATCACAAACATAATATGTCCTCCCCTGTAAGACTCTTTAACCACCTCATGATGACATATCTCTTAAAGTTGCGTAAACTAACAACATCGCATCAACACATTGTTTTCGATATTCCAACGTAAATGAAGGACTGCCATTTTAACCTCAGGAGAAATGACTTAAGTTCCAGAGTAATCAGAGCAATTGACGTTCATTCACTTTTTTATTTCTTCTGCATCAGAGAGCGCTCGATGGACGTCAACTTTCGTTATCGGTCACAAAAAATTTGGTCCCCGTGTTTCTTACAAATTCATTTAGTTTTGCGATATTCCTAATCTCATGTTCCTAATTTATCTCGATCATCTGCATTCATGGCTTATGTTCCATTGCGAGTTCTATTTGTTTTCTTATTGCGTTTTGATGTTTCTATTTGCTTGGTTACACTTGCAACTTTATAATATAATCAATAGTTTTAGTGCTCACATTACCACCGCAAATGGAGGCGGTTGAAAGAACCAAACAAGTTCTTTTCCCTCGATGGGAAACGTATCAAAGAAGATGTGGGAATATTACTTCCTTATCTTCATTACCTCAAGCCTCGTTAACTGCTCCTCATACCGGGAAAGTTAAAGATGAAAGCTCCCATTTGTCTTATAAAAACAAATATCGTTTCCTTTTCATCTCCTGAAAGGAAAACTTCAGTTTAGGAGTCTCTGTCGTGGCTGATCTATGTGCAGTGTCTAGTTACGTTTCACCTTTTGTGTAGTTAGTTCTGTAAAAGACACATAACGAAAGACTGCTGCAGTTCGGACACAATCTCGTTATCTCCAAGTAATGGATTCCATTGATGCAAAATTACGATCTCCAAATAGCAGACTTGAGTTGTTGCTGCTAACTCAGTATCTCCAAATGTCTGACCCTGCTGTTGCAAATTCATTGCCTGCAAAGGTTATCCCCTTGTGGGAGGATGCTACATCTCAAAAGTTGCCAAACATGCCGATCCTGCTGCCGCAGACTTAATATCCAAAGCTTTCCGATTTCTTTGCTGCAAACTTAACCTTCCAAATCACTGTCTTCATAACTGCTAAATTGATACCTCTAAATTGAATGAGCTGTTGCTGCCAAAGTAATTACCACCATATTGCTGTTCCCATTGCTACCGAGTCTCGAGGCAAACCCCTTTTGAGGAGAAGAGAGAGAGAGAGAGAGAGAGAGAGAGAGAGAGAGAGATAGCTCTCCTTAAGCGTCATAGTACATATATCATGCGGACGTATTCCGAGACTCCCCGATGTTCCTTTTGTATAGTTGTACCTTACTTCGGCTTCATATCTCGAGGGAAAATGAAGAAATAGATTAAGTATCTTGGCTACGTTTGCGTCCATTTCTCACAGATGATGCTGTGCACCGTCAACCCACCTAGCGTGAATTCATTCATCATGTTTCATCCAACGAGCAACTTGGACTTGTGAGTTTTCTATCTAAAAAAAATCGCTTGCATCTCCTCCTTATGTATTAGATTTCATAAGATCTATTGAAAAGTACAAATTGGAAATGCTATATTTGTAACAATTAGTTCATTAAGTTTTCTTATTATTAATAAACATCTTTTTTTATCGGTCCATCATTAACTATGCAGACTATTACGATCTCGACTCTCGAGATCGACAGGTTCTTAAAAATAATAAGCAATTGGGCTGAAATGACTGACGACAGGTGACAAGCAAAAAGTTACCTTAAAATTAATTTATTTACAAAGAGTTAAATACATAATATACAGTGAGTCAAGGTTCTGGGTGGCAAAAACACAAAAAATTATCAACTAACAATAATAATATGTAAAATCAGTCGAAGAATCAATAAAATCCACCCTGCAATAACAAAGCCATGAAAAA
>NC_087207.1:89187430-89194930 GCF_015104395.2 Macrobrachium nipponense
TTTATGTAGAATCTTCTCAATTCTTCTTATTGTCTTTTTCTCATCAGCATGTAGCTGGTATATCAAGTTTCCTAAGGACATGTAAAGATTTCAGTTGCCTTAGGTTTATTTCCTCTGATGACAGCGCACAGGCAGTCATCTAAGAGAGTATACAAAAAGTAATAAAGAGAATGGCAGAATTAAGCCAATTGATTTTATATATCGTTTTTTCTATTTTTCTTATAATCCGCATTTGTGGCTCAGCAATGTTTCTGGGAATTGGCCAGTTACTCAGAAACATTGCTGTACCAGAAAAGCGGATTATAAGAAATTAGAAAAAAATATATAAAATCAATTCGCTTGATTCTGCCATTCTCTTCAACAGTATTCGTCTAAAAGAGACTCTTTTACCAATAATAATAATAATAATAATAATAATAATAATATTATTATTCGGTTGAGTCATTTTGATGTTTATTATCACTCTCTCTCTCTCTCTCTCTCTCTCTCTCTCTCTCTCTCTCTCTCTCTCTCTCTCTCTCTCTCTCTCTCCAACGCGACGTTTCGTCTAGATCTACAAGACAATTTCCAGTAATGACTGCTGATGGACTGAATTTCATTGGTTGTTGTTGTTGTTTTTGATTAAGCTGACCTTGTGTCAGCACGGGCTCTTGCTCACCGAGCAGCCCGTAATTCGAGTTAGTGAGAATGTGGGATGGGTAGGATATGAGTCTTTAGTTGGAGATAAATGAATGAGATTGATGAGGGTGATATTAGAAGGAAATATTTGATGGGTAAGGTTGTCCAACCTTTTTAAACCGGTGCCCTTCTGTAGTAGGGAAAGTGCAATAGTAGTGAGTGTTGGCTAGTCAGAGAGGCCAACAGATTGGAAGAAAGATGGGTTTGAGTCTGAGGAAAAGATTGCTAATAAGTTAGCTTGTGAGGTTCTTAAGCATATTCCTTTTTCCGTTCCTATTTCTTGTGGTAGTTGTATGTGTTGTTTGATGAGTGTGCCTAAAGGATTGATGTGGATGAGGTGAGGTGTGGTGAGAGTGTTAGAAGAGTCGGTGTTTTGCTTTTGTTGGGTATTTGTTTGCAATAACTGAGGGATGTTGGGTGATGAAGGTTGCTGCTGGGAGGTTTTTATGTCTGGCCTGCATTGTGGGTGGGTGGTTTGGTGCTGTGTTTTGTCTCGTGGTTTGTGTCTAGGTTGATTGAGGAATTGGGAAAGTGGAGATTGTTATGACTGATGACACCATGTGATGCTAGTCAGGACAGTGTCTTGCACCTACCTTGGTGGTGGGTAGGAGCATAGGAAGCCTGCAAGCTATTGGGTGTTGGTTAGGATGTGCCTTGTTATTTGAGTGACTGATTGTTCATTTCCTTCGTAACTTTGTCTTAGCTGTTGTGTTTCCGGACAGTGTAATATGATAATTTGCAGTGTTCCAGCAGTTCCTCTGTGATCCTTTCGCAGCATTGACATAATTTGGGGTCACCTTTTATTCTTTGCCATGTGCACTGGTATCTGAGTCTTAATCGAATTTTTATCACCTCTAGTGCTCGTGCCATGTTCTTTGTTAGGCTGTGTGGTTGCAGTCTTGTGATGTCTACATACCATTTTGCAGTCTTGGAGCCTCCAAAGATGGCTCTCCTGATTTTGCTTTCCCCTTGTGCTTGGCAGTATGCTGCAGCTGTGCTTTTCAGTTGAGTTAGTGAGTGGTTGATTTTGATGTTGACATTGTTTATTGGTAGCCTGCTTTTTGCCAGGGAGTCTGCTTCCTAATTTCTTTGTATTCCTACATAGCTCGGGATCCAGTTGAGAGTTTTCTGTCTGTTTCTGTTTTGGTGGAGTTTTGCAAGTGCCCATATACTTGTTAGGAGTTTAATGTTCTCTCTTGCTTTGCCTTTCATAATGGCTTGTATTGCTCCTTTTGAGTCAGTGTGTAAGTGCTCCCCAGTCTGTGTTGCGAGTCTTCCAGTGCTTTGGAGATGGCTATCAGCTCTGTATGTAGTGTAGAGGCATTGTCAGAGAGGCTCCAGCTCCCTTTGAGTGTTATCGAGTAGACTCCTGTTGCTGCTGCTGTGACGTTGAGGTCTACTGATCCATCTGTAAAGTATATATTTGTGGCAGTTGTCATTCGTATTGCTTCTTGTGCTGCCTGCTTCAGCTGTTGGTTGGTGCATGCTTCTTTGCTTGCTGGAAGAATTGTGTAGTTTGTGTTAAAGGGTTCTGGTTCCTGGGGAGCTGGTTCTGTTTGTTCATTGAAAGGGGTGTCTTCTCTATTGGATGCAACATGACTTTGCATGCCTACTCTTAGTGTCTCTAGAAGGTTGCCATATGTTTTGGGAATGTTTAGCTCTTCGGGAAGATCTATGCATTTCTTGATCTCCTTTTTGAAAGGACAGTTTCTGTCATTTTTTTAAGTTTTTAGCAGGATGGACGTGTTTCTCTGATCTATTCTGTGTGTCAGAGACTGTAATTTTGTTTCATGTCTCAGAATGCATAGGTTGGTCCACTCTGGTGCCCTTGTAATGAGTCTTGGGACATTGTTTTGGAATTTCATTGGTGAGTCCTTCTCCTTATATCCTGTTGTTGCGGGCTCTCCCAACGAAAGTACCAGCTCCCATGAGATGACCAACACCGGCGTGACACACATAATCAAGATGCTCCCAATGATATTCCCCGCCTGAGGAGGTCCGTAAGACTCGAGAACACTCTCCGTATGAGTCACCTTCCCAGGAACCAATGAAAATTCAACCTGCCCAAGGGGTTCTCCAGACCGTACTTGAGAGCCCACATCAACAGGATATAAGGAGAAGGAGTCGCCAATGAAACTATTATGAGCTGCTCTGTGAGCAAGAGCCCATACTGACATAAGGCCAACTTAATCTTGAACAACAACCAATGAAATTCAGTCCCTCAGCAGTCATCGCTGGAAAATATTCTGTAGATCTGGACGAAACGTCGCGTTGGAGAGAGAGAGAGAGAGAGAGAGAGAGAGAGAGAGAGAGAGAGAGAGAGAGAGAGAGAGAGAGCATTGTATAAGCAATAATAATAATAATAATAATAATAATGATAATAATAATAATAATAGCAATAATAATAATAATAAAATATATTATTATTATTATTATTATTATTATTATTATTATTATTATTATTATTATTATTATTATTATTATTATTCAGAAGATGAATCCTATTCATATGGAACAAGCCCACCAATGGGGTCATTGACTTGAAATGTAAGCTTCCAAAGAATATTATCTTCATTAGGAAGAAGTAAGAGGAGGTAAAGGGAAATACATAAAGAAGTGATGTCACTTATCAAAAAGGAAAAATTAAATTGATAAATATGTAAGAATGTAATGAAATGCAAGGAGAAGAACAGTGTTGGAGTAATATTGCACTGAGCCTTCTAAGTAAATGAAAATAACCTAAGCCAGCAAGCAATAATGTAGACGACATCTCTTGACTTATCATCTCCTTAGTCGTCTTTAGTTACAGCGATGATCGCAATCGTTTCCCTATCACAGAAGGCAGCAGAAGGCGCTCGCATGCCTGACTAATCGACATTCTCGGAAACGCCTCCCGACCTTTGTTCATATTATGGGCGCATGATCGTGTTCTCCGCTCCGCTGATTTATTGCGCCCGAAACTCGCGAAGGTTAGAATTCATTGCGCCCTTTTCGAAGACTTGGCCAATAGATTTTGGCAGATTTATGAGGCGTGTAGGCAAAAAGATTTTGTAGGTAATTTATGCAAGGGACAGTAATTCATGCTAAAACCAAGAGATTCTATTAATGTAAAGAACCGGTAGCCTCATTATATTCTTTTGCATATATTTAGATTAGCGAAGCTATTACGTGCTAATGTTTGAGAGAGAAAATCGATCATCTGTACCGAGGAAACTTTTATATATATATATATATATATATATATATATATATATATATATATATATATATATATATATATATATATATATATATATATATATATATTATATATATATATATATATATATATATAATCTTTATACATAAGTTTCCTCGGTACAGATGATCGATTTCCTATCTGAAAAATTAGCACGTAATAACTTCGCTAATCTTAATATATTTACAAAAGAATATAATGGGAGGGCTAGCGGTTCATTGTATTAATGAATCTGTTAGTTCGACTATGAATTACAGGTCCTTATATATATATTATATATATATATATATATATATATATATATATATATATATATATATATATATATATATATATATAAATTGTGTAGGTGTTTCCACAGATAAACATCAAATACGTAATGAGTTAAGACGATCCAAGCTTAAAATTGTCTCCAAAGAAAGTCCTTGGCGCTCGCGCGGGTGACAGCGTATTGCCTAGCTTTGAGGATATTAAAAAACCTAAGTCTATTGCACTTCATTCCATTTATTCATCATAGAAAGACATGGGTCTCTCTTATCATCTAATGCTCATCCCATTTCCCACTCATATTATTCTCTTTCTCTCTCTCTCTCTCTCTCTCTCTCTATTTCAGTGCGTAAGTTTTGGCTAACACTGAGATATAAGATAATAGAAACGGTTTACATGTTTTGTATAATCCAATACTATTTTTTTAAATCTTATCATAAATAATTTTGTAAGATTGCCTCGTCTGGATCTGAACATTTACTCGCGAAAAGCATGCAAGATTTATTTAATGTAAGTAATTATTTTATGATGTAGTACCCTGAAGAATAATTTTGCAACACTAGTGTCCGACAAAGAAAGTTCATAAGATAGAAAAAGAGCCAATACGAAAAGCTTGAGTTCAACTCTCGAGGCAAATCGAAAGACACTTTTATCACTACCCTGATGTTATTCTTCTTACATTTTAATACATTTTTATCTATTTATTCATTAATATTTTTAATAAATGGTTTCTTCTCTTTCTGTGTTTCCCTTTACATCCTCTTGTTTCTTCCTAATGAATTCCATATTCTTTGGAAGCTTGAAGTTCAAGCCAATGCAGTGTCCCTTTGGGCGTTTTCCCTAAGAATAGGTTTCATATAATAATGATAATAATAGTATCGACTCGATTCTGGTAACGCCCAGTTTCAAGGTAATGGTAACTGCTTTGAACACAAACGACCTATTGACACGTTTTGCGCTGGTAGGCCGGCAATGAGAGAGAGAGAGAGAGAGAGAGAGAGAGAGAGAGAGAGAGAGAGAGAGAATTTAGTATTGTTTGAAAAAAAAAATGACAAGTTACTTGGTGATGCTTGTGAGGATCATTTTAATTTCTCATGAATATATGTTACTGGTCACCTTGTCTATATCGAAACAGAAGTATCTATATCTAGGCATGATATTTTTACCAAACTTTTTCTGTTTATACAACTAATAGAAAATACAATAATGAAAAGAAGGCTTATAAAAGCTTGATGGAAAAGATTAACAAGAGCCTATTCTTTCTCACTTTTTTACCACAGCCACATCCCAGACTCGACGCGACAACTTTCACGAGATGTCTGTTTTATTTGCTAATAAGGAAAAATGATCAACAGACAGACAATATATATGAACATGGCACCTCGGAGAACTATAATGATTTTTTTTTTGCAGTCGTACATCAATTACCTGTAATGACGTGTGAGGGGAGAATATCTGTCGGAGAAATGTCTCCTGTTTTACGTGCTAACGCTGAGAAATATTCCTGTGCGTTCCTCGTAGAGCTTTCCTTATTCTGTAATGGACCTCTTCCACACTTGTCGGTACCTGGAAACCAGAACTTCATAGAACCTTCCTCTGTGCGCATTCTCTACACACACACACACACACACACACATACAAACATATACGAAAATACTTATTTGGTACATTTGCAAACATCTAGACGAGGACACTTTTTATGGCAATAAAATTATAGTCTATCTAAACGAGCCACATCTGATAGTATCATGTTTGATACTACTCAGTTTTCTAGGAGTTTTATCTTGGTTGCAGCTAAAATGTGAAATGGTTTGCCCTACTACAGTTGGGGAATCTTCTGAGCTCCAAATTCATTCTTGTTTTCGGACAACGTCTCCTGAATTCTTCTGTATCGGTTTTATCTTGTATTGTCTCGCATTTATCTATTTATCACCATTTCCTGTAATTTGCCCTCTCTGCAGGTTGGTTTCTCGTTGGATCCCTTTTGGTTTTATTAAAGTGTGTTGAATCTGTTCAAAAGAGTTTCAGCTGAAGAAGTATTTTCTTGGATCATAACAAATCAAGACTACCTTTGGTTTATAGACCAAACTTTGCTGGAAAGGGCAGTTAGGTCAGCAATTCATGCTCTGAAACGAAACAGAGTGACGCAATGTTAAATCTTCCACAGATGGTATAGGAAAAAAGAGGAAAGGTTATAGAATAATATGTAGTGCACGTTGGAAGACGGGAACAGTTATGTATGTGCAGCTGAATGGACTTTATTAAATGCTTGAATCTCTCAAGGCAATTCACATGTAGCCTTATGAAGGCATAGCATAACTATGTGGTTTGGATTTTTTTTATATCTTGAATAATTAAATTAACCTTGTTTTCTCGAAAATGGTATCATTCTGTATTATTATTTCTTGAATAATTTTCAGTTAATTCACTAAGAAAAAAATTTAATTCAGCCATATGTATTTAATTTTGCAATCGCTAGAGAAAAGAATTTGTTCGTACGTGAGTCGCGCAGAAAGTTAGTCCACTCAAATGGTCCCAACTTCTTTGTAAACTCAGTTACCTCTGGAAACTTTGTTTTTAGTCTGATACAGCTGCTGAGTGATTTACTTTTCCTTACTGGTCAGGCTTTTTCTGTTGGGACGATAGATTAGTGAAATACAAGAGGTAGGAGCCATGATGGGTGACTTTTTTTTCATGAAAGGGTTAAAATCATTAGAATCATTCTCATACACTGTGTCTTGCTGGATTATCCCGTGAATGGATTGCCACTGTTACAAAATGCAGGTTCGTCTTCAGTTTTCTGTTATTGTCTATAATGTTTTTCCTTCTCTCTTGTGTTCGACTTCCGTCATCCTGCTCTCTCAGGTCCATAACCACAGAACAAAGAAACCTTTCTATTTCTAGATAAAAAGAAAAAGATGGTCAGTATCTTTTAAGAGTTATCGCCTACTTTACTTCTTTAATTTTAAAATTTGTAAATCTAGACGAGTCATCCATTCCTCTTATATTAAGAATTTGAGAAGAAAATCGTGTATTATGGCTTCGATGTGCGTAGCCCTGAAATAATAACAAATTAAAAAAAAAAAAAAGCTTCCTTCTTGGTAATTTGATTGCTTATAGAAACTACCTGAATAATTTTTTAAAGTCGTTTTCTGGCGATTTTTATGAGTAATATATGATTATCTTCCCTTCTTCTCTTCTTCACAAAATATACTTGTTAATCGTTGGACATAGGGCAAGCGTGATGGAAAATCAGCTAGATGTCTGTAGTCTCTACTAGCAACAATTATTAGCTTTAATTTGGACATGATAGTCGT
>NC_087207.1:89202430-89207658 GCF_015104395.2 Macrobrachium nipponense
CTTAGTAGTCCTCTCCCTCCTTCCTTTCGTGTTATGTATAGTCTGTCCGTATTTGCTCTTGGGTGTAATGCTTTGTGTATTGGCATATGTTTCCTGGTTTTCTGATCTATGCTGCGGAGTTCTGCCTTCGTCCATTCCACTATTCCTGCGCTGTATCTGATTACTGGCACTGCCCATGTGTTTATGGCTTTTATCATATTTCCGGCATTGAGTTTTGACTTGAGTATCGCCTTGAGTCTCTGCATATATTCTTTCCTGATCGTGTCCTTCATCTCTTGGTGTTTTATATCCCCTCCTTCCATTATTATTATTATTATTATTATTATTATTATTATTATTATTATTATTATTATTATTATTATTATTATTATCTGCTCCGTACAGCGACATCATGAACGTACATTTTCCGTTTCTGGGAGTCGATCTTTGTAGTCTCAGGATTTGCTTCTTAGTCCGAAGAAGCTGATCATTTGTTTATTCAGCTTCCTGTTATATGATCTCATAAATGACCATTTGGGCCTTAGGTCTTAGAATACGTCCCCAAAGGTTTTGGTTAAAGATGATTCCGTACAATAATTCTTCTTCAAAGAGATAACAAAATACTGCCCAAGATATCACAGTTTACTACATTCTTCGCTGTTTCGTTTCAGGAAAATGATGAGCAGAAATCCAAGCGCTTTCGTCCATACTAAGAAATTGTCATTGTCTAGGAACGAATTAAATACAGTTAAAAAGAAAGTTATCAGGGAAACAAAAAGATCTTTTTGTTTACCTGATAACCTTTAGTCATCCAATCTTTCGTGTTCAGCCAAGTATAAAAAATATAATAAAATACACATCTTTAACGCTTCAGTTCTCATTCCATTGCATCCAAGTTCGACTGTAAGACTCAAGCATCCCATGAAAGGAATTAAAGTGTAAAAATACAAAGTTCGTGAATTGCCACTGGAGCATTTGCACGCTGGTCCTCATTATTAAGTTATTGTGAAGGTGTATCAAAAGAAGAAATACTTTAACGGTTCCCACTTCGTGAAGTGAGGAGCAGATGGAAATATGGTATATTTACTCAGAGGGAACGGTGTACGTATTGTTCATACCACCGGCCTGAGCTCATTATCCCTTTCAGTATAAAACGCTTCCAGTATAAAACGCTTCCAGTTTAAAATACTTCCAATACAAAACGCATCCAGTACACAACGCTTCCAGTAAAAAAGTCTTTCAGTATAAAAATCTTCCAGTGTAAAATGCTTCCAGTATAAAATGCTTCCAGTATGAAATGCTTCCAGTACAAAACGCTTCCAGTATACAACGCTTCCTGTATAAAAGTCTTCCAGTATAAACTGTTTCCGGCCTAAAATGCTTCCAGTACAAAATGCTTCCTGTATAAAACTCTTCCAGTATAAAACTATTCCAGCATAAAAGGCTTCAAGTATAAAATGCTTCCAGTATAAAACGCTTCCAGCATAAAGGCTTTCAGTATAAAATTCTTCTAGCATAAAAGGCTTCCAGTATAAAAACTTTTCCAGCATAAAAACGCTTCCAGCATAAAAGGATTCCAGTATAAAAACTTTTCCAGCATAAAAACGCTTCCAGCATAAAACACTTCCACCATAAAGACTCTTCCAGCATAAAAACGCTTCCAGTATGAAGCGCTTGAGTTATGCAATCCTGGACAAAGTTCGATAAAAACGGGCAACTCGCCCCATTCAGAACGAAAAAAGGGAGACAAAATTTTGCTATTACATCGGAATTGTATTGAAAAAGTTGCGAAGTCTTAATAAAGTCCGTCTCAGTAGATGGGTCGTATTTTAAAACCCTCTTTTCGAGGGAAACAAACTTCCTTTTGTAAGTCGTTGTGCGGGAGAATCGTTCTTATTCGAAATGAAAATCTTTTGTTGCAGAATCAATTCTCTCTCTCTCTCTCTCTCTCTCTCTCTCTCTCTCTCTCTCTCTCTCTCTCTCTCAGGCAGGAAGCAAGTTTTCGATTTGCGATATCTCTTACGTCTTTTCAACCATGCAACACGCGAGAGTAATTCTAATAATGATATAAAAACGATAGTGAAGGCATAAAGTTAGGCACTTTTCATTGCTTATATTTCATACCTCGACATTAAAATGCAATATAAGAAATCTCTCTCTCTCTCTCTCTCTCTCTCTCTCTCTCTCTCTCTCTCTCTCTCTCTCTCTCTCTCTCTCATAGATGAGTCGGGGATTAATCTTTCGGCGTAATGCCTCTAAAACAACAGTTTTTCCACCAACTACGTTTGACATTTATCCGACATTCTGCAATGTTCGTTTTGTCCACCAAAACAAAAAGAATTGATATCATGTATTCTCGATATGTTACCTGCAAACATAAGCATAAAGATAGCCAAGGGCAATTATCAAAGACCTCGACGGGGAAAAAATACCATTTAAAAACTTGGGATTTTACTTGTAACATAAGAAAAAATAGAGAATGGTTTGCAACGTTATAAGTGGGAGTAATATCAGTCACAAGGAATACTTATGAATGCATTTACACAATTATAAAAGATGAATTCTTTGATTTAAAAAAGACCCAGAGACGACTAACTATTGATAATAACTATTCGTATTTGAGTGTCAGTGGGGCTTCAAAAACTATTTAGTTTGCAATTTCACACTCCATTGCCAAATTAATGCTTTGTAATGAATGAATGTCAACGATTGTTATACATTCAGAGGCTGCAATGAATGAGACATTCATTTCGTACTGTTGTTCTCTTTATCATTTACTGCTGCAGTCAGTAGAGCAGATTCTTACTTCCGTTGAAAACACGTTTGTAGAAATAGTACCTAAAGAGAGCAGCCCTGGAAGTAAATCTAATGACTAAACTCCTGTCGTTTGCAAATAGTAATAAACAAAGTCGATATCCGTAGGGAGTTAAAAACGAAGTATTGTGGTTGCAATAGTGGCATCGGAAGAAACTTAGAAAAAAAGAAAATAAAAAAGAAAACACCTCATGGCACCTGCTGCAATGGCAATACCTCTGGCAGAAATACCGAACTCTTCCATAAAGGTTTTACTTTTTCATCGGAGGAAATCCTATCCGAGGACTTACCTCCCTTGTGCAGGCTGGCACAGAAATAAAAGACCTTTTGTGACCATTCACTTTCCCTTACATTCTCTCATTGCCTCCTTATCCCCTTTCTCTTTGCACTTCGCTATGAATATTGAGGATTTTCGGAGTTCGTGAATAGCTTGCAAGTGTCGCCCTAAGTGGCTTTGCCTGTATTTGATTCTTTTTTTTTTCAGTGTTCCTTCGAGGCTTTATTTATCAAACATTCAGCATTTTTTAGGACTGAATTCCTATCTCGGATCCTCTTTACATCTTGTGTCTTATTGCTGGGTAATATTTTTACTCTAACGAAAATTATTTTGAACAGCACGGAAAATGTGACTTGCTCTTGTATCAAGTCTCTCTGCTATTCACTTATTAAATTGCCAAATTCAAGTTTCCATAGTGGAAAGTCTTCAACCCTTCTAACTAATTACCTTTCTCAACTCCCTCTACGATTCTTTGCTATTGCTTTATTGCAAATGTTTCCAAGGTTCATGTATGCCTTCAGCAGCTTATCACTTTCCTCTCAAACTTTTCACATAACAGTATCGCTCGGACCACTTCGTTCAAACACTCGTCTACACTCAAACTTTTCTTCCGCTAATAAACCTTCCGTTACCTACTTTACTCGCTCAATAAAAATCATGCAAGGCTCCTTCCCTGATACAAATAGCGCTAAGCACTTAGAACTTTTGCAGACTCCGTCATATCATGAAGGCTCCTTCCCTGATACAAATAGTCGAAGCATCTTAAAGGCTTTTGCAGGACTCCGTCATCGCCTTGATCTGTTCCTTAAATACTGGTCAGCCACTATAACTTTTTTCACGCAGGGTCGCCAACCTGCGGGTCCAAAAGCTGAACAAATACCGTTATATCCATTTAAAACAAAAGAAATTATGCAACACTCTCAAGGCAATATTTAAATAAAATTTATTCCGTTTTAAAGGCATGCTGTAGACATCAATTTTATCGATTTTTTCAATGAGATATAACTAGTTTCTAAGGTCATTTTCGTCATTGCTGCTCTGACAGTAGTACATATTTATGATTCTCTATAAAAATGGTCCTTCTAGCTTCAAAGGTTGGTAACCTTTGCTAGACCAGAGCAATGAGATAACTTACTTTTAATTACGTTCCTTAGTCTTCCTATCTCTCTCTCTCTCTCTCTCTCTCTCTCTCTCTCTCACTCTCTCTCTCTCTCTCTCTCTTAACTGTTATTATCAAATCCTCAAACGTTACTTTTTAAACATTACCGTATGTTACTTCTTTCGAATGATCCCTATATTCTTTGGAAGCTGGAATTTTAGGTCAGTGGCTTCTGGTGGCTTGTTCCGTATGAATAGGGTTCATCTTCTGAATAATAATAATAATAATAATAATAATAATAATAATAATAATAATAATAATAATACTAATAATAATGAGGCAAACAGAATCAACCATTCTGATTTTCATGGACGACATCAAGCTGTATGGTGGTGAGCATCAAGGAAATAGATACCCTAATCCAGACTGTAAGGATTGTATCTGGGGACATCAGAATGGAGTTTGGAATAGAAAAATGCGCCTTAGTCAACGAGAACTGAAGGGATAAAGCTACCAGATGTGAGCAACATCAAACACATAGATGAGACAGGATACAAATACCTGGGAATAATGGAAGGAGGGATATAAAACACCAAGAGATGAAGTGGACACCGCATCAGGGAAAGGAATCATATGCAGAAGACTCAAGGCGATCACTCAAGTCAAAACTCAACGCCGGAATATGATAAAAGCCATAAACACATGGGCAGTGCCAGTAATCAGATACAGCGCAGGAATAGTGGAATGGACGAAGGCCACAAACTCCGCAGCATAGATCAGAAAGCCAGGAAACATATGACAATACACAAAGCACTACACCCAAGAGCAAATACGGACAGACTATACATAACACGAAAGGAAGGAGGGAGAGGACTACTAAGCATAGAGGACTGTGTCAACATCGAGAACAGAGCACTGGGGCAATATCTGAAAACCAGTGAAGACGAGTGGCTAAAGAGTGCATGGAAGAAGGACTAATAAAAGTGGACGAAGACCCAGAAATATACAGAGACAGGAGAAAGACAGACAGAACAGAGGGACTGGCACAACAAACCAATG
>NC_087207.1:89208158-89225658 GCF_015104395.2 Macrobrachium nipponense
CATTGGTTTGTTGTGCCAGTCCTCTGTTTCTGTCTGTCTTTCTCCTGTCTCTGTATATTTCTGGGTCTTCGTCCACTTTTATTAGTCCTTCTTCCCATGCACTCTTTTAGCCCACTCGTCTTCACTGGTTTTCAGATATTGCCCCAGTGCTCTGTTCTCGATGTTGACACAGTCCTCTATGCTTAGTAGTCCTCTCCCTCCTTTCCTTCGTGTTATGTATAGTCTGTCCGTATTTGCTCTTGGGTGTAGTGCTTTGTGTATTGTCATATGTTTCCTGGCTTTCTGATCATGCTGCGGAGTTGTGCCTTCGTCCATTCCACTATTCCTGCGCTGTATCTGATTACTGGCACTGCCCATGTGTTTATGGCTTTTATCATATTTCCGGCGTTGAGTTTTTGACTTGAGTATCGCCTTGAGTCTCTGCTATATTCTTTCCTGATCGTGTCCTTCAATCTCTTGGTGTTTTCTAATCCCCTCCCCCACCTTCCATTATTCCCAGGTATTTGTATTCCATGTCTCATCTATGTGTTGATGTTGCTCACATCTGGTAGCTTTATCCCTTCAGTTCTCGTTGACTAAGGCGCATTTTTCTATTCCAAACTCCATTCTGATGTCCCCAGATACAATCCTTACAGTCTGGATTAGGGTATCTATTTCCTTGATGCTCACACCATACAGCTTGATGTCGTCCATGAAAATCAGATGGTTGATTCTGTTGCCTCTATTATTATTATTATTATTATTATTATTATTATTATTATTATTATTATTATTATTATTATTATTATTATTATTATTCAGAATGATGAACCCTATTCATACGGAACCAAGCCACCAGAAGCCACTGACCTAAAATTCCAGCTTCCAAAGAATATAGGGATCATTCGAAAGAAGTAACATACGGTAATGTTTAAAAAGTACGTTTGAGGATTTGATAATAACAGTTAAGAGAGAGAGAGAGAGAGAGAGTGAGAGTGGAGAGAGAGAGAGAGACGAGAGAAAGAGAGAGAGAGAGAGAGAGAGAGAGAGAGAGAGATAGGAAGACTAAAGGAACGTAATTAAAAGTAAGTTATTTCATTGCTCTGGTCAGCAAAGGTTACCAACCTTTGAAGCTAGAAGGACCATTTTTATAGAGAATCATAAATATGTACTACTGTCAGAGCAGCAATGACGAAAATGACCTTAGAAACTAGTTATATCTCATTGAAAAAATCGATAAAATTGATGTCTACAGC
This sequence comes from Macrobrachium nipponense, assembly GCF_015104395.2. Lineage (NCBI taxonomy): Eukaryota > Metazoa > Arthropoda > Malacostraca > Decapoda > Palaemonidae > Macrobrachium > Macrobrachium nipponense. Next base: position 89,209,394 of record NC_087207.1, read on the forward strand.
ATGCCTTTAAAACGGAATAAATTTTATTTAAATATTGCCTTGAGAGTGTTGCATAATTTCTGTTGTTTAAATGGAGAAAATAACGGATTTGTTCAGCTTTTTGACCCGCAGGTTGGCGACCCTGCGTGAAAAAGTTATAGTGGCTGACCAGTATTTAAGGAACAGATCAAGGCGATGACGGAGTCTGCAAAAGCTTTAAGTGCTTCGAGCTATTTGTATCAGGGAAGGAGCCTTGCATGATTTTTATTGAGCGAGTAAAATAGGTAACGGAAGGTTTATTAGCGGAAGAAAAGCTTGAGTGTAGACGAGTGTTTGAACGAAGTGGTCCAAGCGATACTGTTATGTGAAAAGTTTGAGAGGAAAGTGATAAGCTGCTGAAGGCATATATTAACCTTGGAAATTTTTGCAATAAAAGCAATAGCAATGAATCGTAGAGGGAGCTGAGACTATAATATGAAAGGTTATTAGTTAGAAGCTATGAAAGTGAACTGCATTTTAAGTGACTAGCAGAGAGTGACTGATACAAGAGCAAGTCACATTTTCCGTGCTGTTCAAAATCATTTTCGTTAGAGTAAAAATATTACCCAGCAATAAGACACAAGATGTAAGAGGTTCCGAGATAGGAATTCAGTCCCTAAAAAATGCTGAATGTTCTGATAAATAAAGGCTCGAAGGAACACTGGAAAAAAAAGAATCAAAAACAGGCAAAGCCACTTAGGGCGACACTTGCAAGCTATTCACGAACTCCGAAAATCCTCAATATTCACAGCGAAGTGCAAAGAGAAAGGCGATAAGAAGGCAATGGGGGAGTGTAAGGGAAAGTGAATGGTTACAAAAGGTCTTTTATTTCTGTGCCAGCCTGCAAAGGGAGGTAAGTCCTCGGATAGGATTTCCTCCGATGAAAAAGTAAAACCTTTATGGAAGAGTTCGGTATTTCTGCCAGAGGTATTGGTATTGCAGCAGGTGCCATGAGGTGTTTTCCTTTTTATTTTATTTTTTTCTAAGTTTCTTCCGATGCCACTATTGCCACCGTAATACTTCGCTTATAACTCCTTACAGATATCGACTTTGCTTATTAGTATTTGCAAACGACAGGAGTTTAAGTACTATTCTGCAAACGTGTTTTCAACGGAAGTAAGAATGTGCTCTACTGACTGCAGCAGTAAATGATGAAGAGAACAACAGTACGAAATGAATGTCCCATTCATTACTGTCTGTGAATGTATAACAATTGTTGACATTCATTCATTACAAAACATTAATTTTGGCAATGGAGTGTGAAATTGTAAACTAAATAGTTTCTGAAGCCTCACTGACACTCAAATACGAATAGTTTTTATCAATAAACAGTCGTCTCTTGGTCTTTTTTAAATTAAAGAATTCATCTTTTATAATTGTGTAAATGCATTGATAAGTATTCCCTGTGACTGATATTACTCCCACTTATAACGTTGCAAATCATTCTCTATATTTTCTTGTGTTACAAGTAAAATCCCAAGTTTTTAAATGGTATTTTGTCCCCCTCGAGTTCTTTGATAATTGCCCTTGGTTTTCTTTATGCTTATGTTTGCAGGTAACATACCGAGAATACATGATATCAATTCTTTTTGTTTTGTTGGACAAAACGAACATTGCACAATGTCGGACAAAATGTCAAACGTAGTTGGTGGAAAAAAACTGGACGTTGTTTAGAGGCATTACGCCGAAAAAGATTAATCCCCGACTCATCTATGAGAGAGAGAGAGAGAGAGAGAGAGAGAGAGAGAGAGAGAGACCTTACCTTACAGACCTTACAGTTCGTTCGGGTTGCCCCAGGTCCCTCAGTGTGAGGCGCCTCTAATGTCTACCAGAGAGTTGCTAGTACATCTTCCGGTATATTTTGCATCTTCCAATCTTGGATGGTCTGGGATGCAGTTTAGATATTTGACGAGCTTATTCTTAAACACATCTACGCTCACTCCTGATATATTCCTCAGATGAGCTGGCAACGCATTGAATAGACGCTGCATTATCGATGCTGGTGCGTAGTGGATTAATGTCCTGTGTGCTTTCCTTATTTTTCTGTATAGTTTTGGGCACTATTAATCTACCTCTGCTTGCTCTTTCTGATATTTTAGTTCCATGATATTTTCTGTTATTCCTTCTATCTGTTTCCATGCCTGAATTATCATGTAGCGTTCTTCTTCTCCTTTCTAGACTATATAATTTTAAGGATTGTAGTCTTTCCCAGTAGTCTAGGTCCTTAACTTCTTCTATTCTAGCTGTAAAGGACCTTTGTCCACTCTCTATTTGTGCAATATCCTTTTGATAGTGTGGGTACCATATCATATTGCAATATTCAAGTGGACTACGAACATATGTTTTATAAAGCATAATCATGTGTTCAGCTTTTCTTGCTTGTTTTGAAGTGCCGTAACAACATTCCCATTTTTGCTTTACATTTTGCCAACAGAATTGCTATTTGATCATTGCATAAACATGTTCCTATTCATCATCACACCAAGGTCTTTAACTGCTTCCTTATTTGTGATTGTCTCATTATTAGGTCCCCTATATGCATACAGCTTTCCTTCTCTGTCTCCATAATTTATGATTCAAATTTATCAGAGTTAAATACGCCATCCTATTTACCTCTGCCCAATCATATACTTTGTTAAGGTCTCTTTGTAGAGCGTTCCTATCTTCATCACAAGTAATTTCTCTACTTATTCTTGTGACATCAGCGAAACTACTCACTACCGACTCCTTAACATTACTGTCTTATTGTCTTCAATCATAATAACAAACAAGATATTGCACGCTAGCACCGTACCTTGTGGCACACCGGATATTACCTTGGTTTCATCCGATTTCTCATCGTTTGCAATAACTATCTGTTTTCTGTGTGTAAAAATTCTTTAACCATCTCCTTCTACTTTATCTACGATATTGTTTTTCTAATTTTCTTTGCTAATATATTATGGTCTACTTTGTCAAAAGCTTTTTCAAAGTCTAGATAAACCACATCTGTTTCATTTCGCTTTTCATATTTTTGAATATGTTCTCACGGTGGACTAACAGTTGGGTTTGTGTACTTTTTCCGGGTACGAAACCGTGTTGTCCTATATTAAACAAATTATTTTTTATTAAATGTTTCATAATATTTTTCTTCATTACCCTTTCATACACTTTCATAATATGTGATGTTAGACTCACAGGCCTATAAATTACTTGCCTCTAGTCTTGATCCACTTTTGAAAGTAGGGGTGATATATTGCTAATTTTGTGCTCATCATAAATCTTGCCTGTATCTACACTTTGTCTTAATAATATTGCAAGTGCTTTGCGATAGAATGAACTACTTTCTTTAACAAAATAGCAGGGACTCCATCCGGCCCTGCAGCAGCTCCATTTTTAATTTCATTAATTGCCTGCACAATATCAGCTTCATTAATTTCTATGTCAGCTAAATATTCACTATTTCTTCCCTTACTTCTATATCATTATCTTCATATCTATTCTAGGGGTGAATTCTCTCTTATATCGTTCTGCCAGTATGTTGCAAATTTCCTTTTTGTTTTTTCATTCGTTAATCTCCCTTCAATTCTCAGAGGGCCTATTTCTATTCTTCTTTTATTCATCTTCTTCGCAATATGAGTATAATAGTTTGGAGTTTTGCTTGATATTTAATAGGGTTTTTCTTCCAAGTCCCGTTTTTCATTTTCTTTTGATTGTATAATCTTTTGTTCTGCATTTTCTATCTTACTTTTTAGTTTCTATAACTTTCCATGCAGTTTTTCTTTTGCAAGACCTTTTTTCCACTTTCTGATTTTCTGGAACAAGATCCTTCTGTCTCTTGGTATGCATGAATGATGTTTACTTTTCTTCTTCGGTATATATTTTTCCACTATTTCCTCAATATTTTATATAATATCTCCGTATTTACCCTTATGTCATCACTTACGAAAATGTTATCCCAATCTTTGTTTAATTCTTCATTTAATTTCTGACCATTTTATTTTTATTTTTTACTGTAGAAAGTTGTATTTTCCATAATCCTTCCCACTTTTTCATTTCTTGCTTATCTCTATTTTCACTTGCTTTGGAATGAACTGTTAATTCTATGACATTATGGTCTGAAATACTCGCATTATAAACTATTATTTCTTTAACATAATTCATCTCGTTCACAAATACTAGGTCTAAAGTATTTTCCTTTCTTGTTGGCAGGTGATTTATTTGTTGAATGTTGTATTCTAGTAGCATATCTAATAGCTTTTCAAATTGCCTCTTATCTTCTGCACTACTATTACTCTCTTTTTTATATGTATAAGTACAACCACAATCTCCTATTCGTTCTTTCCATTCTACGAAAGGAAAGTTGAAGTCACCAGATAGGAGAATAGTCCAGTCCTTGTGATTTCTACATATATCATCCAATTTTTCAATTATTAAGTCAAACTCTTTAGAATTAGGAGGTCTATATATTACTATGTTCATCAATTTTTCAGATTCAAATTCTACCGCTATTAGTTTCACATTCTGAGTTACTATATTTCTCATATATTTTTCCTTGTTTTTTGTCTTTCCCATATATTGCGGTTCCCCCTTGATTCCTATTTTTTCTATCTGATCTATAAGTTTGGAACCCTTTTATTTGATCATCATTCCTTCCCAAGTCTCTTGGGAATACCAGGTTTCACTTATATTCATTATATCTATTTTCTTTTCATTTTTGGGTTAGTTCTTCTAAGTACTCTATTTTTCTTTTTGAGTTACTCGTAACTAAACCCTGCGCATTCATCACTATGATGGTTTGCGTGTTTTTCTGCTTCATTTAATAATGGTAGTAATAAGGATTTTCCCATGTCTCTTTCCTGTTCTGGTATGTGTTCTTTTTTCATTTCCAGAAATTCTGACATTAAAAAAAATCCAACTTTTCCATAATATTTGATCTTCCTTCATCATAATTATTCATTTTGTGTCTGAATCTGCAATTTTCTCCGTTTTTATGCAAATATCCTCTTGCATAATAAATACAGTTATTATCTCTTGAGTAGAATTTCGGAGCTGATGCTTTGAAATTTTTTGCTGACACCTCTGCATATCTCATTGGTGGTTTGCTTTTCTCTTTTACCTGATATTCTTGATTTCTCTCTTTATTTGTTTCTTTCTTATTTTTGGATTTTATTACTTGGTTGGTTATTTATTTGATTATGATTCATGGCTACAGGGTGATATATTTGCATTTTTGTCGAACTTACATCCTTTTCCTTCTTTTAGGTTTTTTACATATTTTTGGATGCAGATCTCTGCAATCATCCCCATATCCATCTAAGTATGCACATTTACCATATATTTCATAGTTTTGACATATCTTAGGATGTTTGTAGTAACATCTTTCTCCAAATCTGCAATTCCCTCTTTTCAAAAGGTTGCAGATTTTGTCTTTCTTGTCTATTTTTTTTTCCTCTTTCCGTCATTGTGTAGATCTGGGTAGAGCCTCTTCGGGATTTGCTTTTCTGTTGTCATATCGTAATTGTAATTTATTTCTTCGTAGGTATGCTGCTTTATTGCCTCATATGTAGTATCAATGAGTATCTGCTGCATCCATACTTTTATCTTGTTTCTTTGTTTTCCTTTTCCTTATTTTTTTTCTGTCATTTCATTTTTGTTTACTTCTCTTCCGTTTTTCCTCTTCTTCTATCTCTTCTTCTTCTCTCATCGTCTTCTTCATTCTCAACTATTTGTACATTCAATCTTGATTTAATAACATTGTCTATCCATGATAGACATGTTGAACAAAAAAGAAAAAATTCTTGTATCTTTTCTCAAATCTTGTATTACCTCAGCACACTGTGGATGGGTCGGAATGTTGCATGTAGCACATTTTCTGATTAGGTTTTGTGGATGACTATGCTTATACCAAAACCTTACACAGTTTGCATGCTTTTGGCATTCTTTTTCCTAATGCATCAATTAGGATATTCACAAGATTCACCTTATTCATTTTCTTTGTCGGAATATGTTGGTTTATGTATATTTTCTTTATGAGTCTCTTGACCACTTGGATTTTATTTGGAACTTCTTCAATTATTTTCAAGATGTTTTCATTAGATTTGTTCCAGTTTGAAGATATCCTTCTAATATATCTATGAATGCTTTTGTATCTTTTTGGTTAGGACTGTTGCTGATTTCATAGATGAGAAATGCCAGTTCCCTTCCTGCTACCTCATCGTATTGCGAATCTGCTAAACACGCTAAATTACGCCACCTCTTCCCGCAGTTGGAACTTACTGCCATCTTGTTCTGATTTATAGTATTACACTTGATAAACTAACTTAGAAGAACGCTTTATCCTACTATTTTCACACTAATCTTATCACCGATAGTTCACGAACACTTCTAGATATTCTCAAATTCTAGTCGTATGTTAAACTTGTGATATCTGTTGATTAATCTGACTTCACGCGGGTACGTCTCACCAAGCAAGATGGCTACTACGAGAGAGAGAGAATTCTTATATTGCATTTTAATGTCGAGGTATGAAATATAAGCAATGAAAAGTGCCTACATTTATTCCTTCACTTATGTTTTTATATCATTATTAGAATTACTCTCGCGTGTTGCATTGTTGAAAAGACGTAAGAGATATCGCAAATCGAAAACTTGCTTCCTGCCAGAGAGAGAGGAGAGAGAGAGAGAGAGAGAGAGAGAGAGAGAGAGAGAGAGAGAGAATTGATTCTGCAACAAAAGATTTTCCTTTTCGAATAAGAACGATTGTCCCGCACAACGACATACAAAAGGAAGTTTAATTCCCTCGAAAAGAGGGTTTTAAAAAATACGACCCCATCTACTGAGACCGGGAACGTTTCGTTAAGACTTCGCAATCTTTTTCAATACAATTCCGATCTAAAATAGCAAAATTTTGTCTCCCCTTTTTCGTTCTGAATGGGGCGAGTTGCCCGTTTTTATCGAACTTTGTCCAGGATTGCATAACACAAGCACTTCATACTGGAAGCGTTTTTATGCTGGAAGAGTTTTTATGCTGGAAGCGTTTTATGCTGGAAGAGTTTTTATGCTGGAAGGGTTTTTATACTGGAAGTTAACATTCGCTCTCTCTGCATTTTTTTTTTTTTTTTTGTTTTTTTTTTTTTTTTTTTTATGTTAGGCGAAATTAACCTTCGTTATAAGAAAGGAGTTTGTCGTTAAGGTCATTTGTTTTCCTAAAAAAAAGGACAAAATTTGGGTCGTATAGGTACAATTAGGTTGATCTTAATACAGAGAAAGTGTTACACACACACCCACAACACACACACCACACCACACACACACACACAAACGAGCGCACTCGGGACGAGTCAGCGATCACTTACATAATTCGATGTAAATGAACCAACTGTGATAAAACTTCCACTTTGTGTATATATATATATATATATGATATATATATATATATATATATATATATATATAATGTAATATATATATATAATATATATATATATATATATATATATATATATATATATATATAATATATATATATATATATATATATATATATATATATATATGATATATATATATATATATATATATATATATATATATTGCATAATCTATAATATAATCTTACTACAAATAGTGCAGTACTCTCAATGCCTATCAAACACACATAATATGATAAAAAAAAGGAACATCCACCGCTTGCACTTACCTGAAGTGTAAGTAGTTCTGACGAATCCCTCTGAAGATGTTCCAACCAGGGATCCCCTACAGTCAAACCTGAGAAAACACAAAGGTTCCAATGTAAGTAACATATCTTGAATCCACGTTTTCATGCAAACAGAAGATTTTAAGCTTTAGATAAATAGAAATTCAGCCAATGTCTGTTTCTTAAGTAGCCTTGTCTATAACCTTTTCGCTGGAGCCTTGAGCTAGGCTCTGTGACTGAGTAAAGAGTCTCTGGTCTTCATTCTGTATTTTTCTGATTTTCTCTTCTTCTTTTTTTCTAACTCTATTATCTTTTATTTTTCCTATCTCCTTGATCTACTTTAAAATTTATCTACAACATCAAATTCAGTCAAAGTCCAAAAAATGAACCCTATTCAATGGAACAATTCCATAGGGGCCGCTGACTTGAAACAATACTTGGCTTAATTCTATTTTTTTATTAATGGGAGGGTGGGAAACGATTTGAACACTTAACATGCTTCCTTTTCTAACTGATGGCAGCCTGGGAGCCATAGCTGAACAGTGTAAGTTATTCGGAATATTACCGCAGCGAAGCAAGGGGAAACTCTCCAGTTCCCGCGCTGGAGTGAGTTAGACCTTCTTTGCAATGCGATGATTTCTCACACAAACTTAGACATTCCTCCCGTGGGCGATAAGCCTCAACTTTCCCGGACACTTGGACAAATCCTCGATTTTACACGATTCAGTTTCGTCCACGAGTCCGCCTCTGTCCCGATCTCAAGAAACCTTATTCTTATTCGTTAATTTTTCCATTTCAGTTTTCTGTAAAAGAAAACTACCGAGATGACTATTTGTCTGAGCGTCCGCACTTTTCTGTCTGCCCTCACATCTTACAATGTTCTGAGGCTAGAGGGTTGCAAAATGGCATGTTGATCATCCACCCTGCAATCATCAAACATACCAAATTGCAGCAGTCTAGCCTCAGTAGTTTTATTTCATTTAAGGTTAAAGTTAACCATGATCACATATGGTGCCAACAACACAGGCCACCATCGGGCCGTGGCTGAAAGTTTCATGGCCGTGGTTGAGAGTTTCATACAGCAATATACGCGTATTTCTTACCTGTATATATCGGAGTCAAATACAAGAATTTTTCAGAGACGGGTATAATTTGTCTCCTTAACACTAACTTTTTAACAGAGGACAAGGCAGACATATAATCTCTTCTCACAAATATCGCGACCAAAGAAAGGGAAGGCAGTGTCCTTGTGTACCTAGGACAAGAAAATAGCGAAACAAAAAGAGATATAGGAAAATCAAAGAAAGACAAAAAAGTAGAATAAACGTGATCAGGAAGCTTAGTAGCGGGACGAAACAAAGTCATTTAGCAGAGGAGTCCGATAATCACTGGTTTCTTGATAGTAATGATTGGAAGAGGTACCCGAATGGAAGTCGTTGTCAGAAGGAGGGACCATCGTCTTGAACACAAGATCTATCTATCTATCTATCTATCTATATATATATATAATATATATATATATATATACATACTATATATATATATATATATATATATATATATATATATATATATATATATGTATATATATATATATATATATATATATATATATATATATATATATATCTCTCTCTCTCTCTCTATATATATATATGGTATATATATATATATATATATATATATATATATATATATATATATATATATATATATATATATGTACTGTAAAATGAATCATGATAATTTGGAACGTGATGAATATATAAATAAAGGCAAAAGCCACGAAGGGAAGCGAAAACTATGGAGTAGTCGCTGAGAAGCCTTTTGACTTCTTGTCCTTTGCGAAATTGAGTAAAGGACGAACACTCGAAAGGCCTCGCAGTGGTTACTCCGTTGTTCCACTTACCTTCGTGGATTTTGCTTTATTTATATACGTGGACATTTAGGTATATAATTAAAAACTATAACTAATGAGAGGATATCAGTCTATAATTTTGGATGAATAACAGACTAAGACGAGATCAATATTACACATCGGAAGTGCAATATTCCATGAAGAGTTAACAGTCACGCTTCCAGGAATGTTACGAATACCTTGTGAAGAGGCTACACTGGAAAAGGCTGTTTATTGGTCGTTACTGGGGAGATTATTGACTTGAACCGTCTCTTTAATTGGAATGAAGTTAAATGAAAGAGGGTTCCATTGACCACTTGCATATATTCAAACACTGCAACGTTATCAATGAAATTATTCATTAAACTTCGACCTGGCCTTCAGAACTATTGTTATCGGTAAGTCGAATATAGTGGAGATTCTCTCCTACAATTATTTATTCTGGCGTAATGGAGAGCCAGGAGTCTGTCCTCAGAAGTTCCGTCACAGATATCTATTTCATTTTTATATAGAACTAAATATATATATATATATATATATATATATATATATATATATATATATATATATATATATATATATATATATATGTAAGGCCTAGGGTTTTGATTAATAATATATTGTCCATGTGTTCCCTGTGACCTATGGAATGTGGAGAACAGTGCAGGAGCGGCGACCTGAGAGTAGCTGACAATGAGTTTCTGGGGATGGCGTGAGATAAAAATGCTTAGTTCAACAAGACAATGCACGACAGTTTATGAACTCTTCTCAAAGTGCCTTTGTGAAACTGGATGCAGCTAGAACCGTGAGGCGCTAGCGAACTGTGTGTTCGTATGTGCGTGTGCGCCTCTTTCTGTTAAAAGTGTCATACCCAAGCCTATGGGAGGACTTTGACGGAGGGCTTCAAGTCACAGGCAAGATGCTGTGGCATTCGCCGGGAGTTTTTTATTAACAGTGTTTAAGTGTCCGGCTGTTTGGGTAAGTGTTGAAGTGCTTTAGCCAAAGAGTGGCTTATTATCTGTTTGACATTTTTGTGATGATATCCAATATTTAAACCTCTGTCTGTCAATCTTGTGTGTGTACTTACCGGAATGTGTTCTGTATCTTTGAAACAGACGGTTCTGGAATGCCGGGGGACAAAGAATTCCCAGAGGGGTGTAGACTTTTTTGGTGACCAGACATGTTACATTTACGGGTTTTTTTGAGTTAGTCTGTAAGACTGGATTACTTGATTGATTGATTTATTTATTAGTGGTTAATAAACGTTAATGTAATGACGCAACTCTCTCATTTTCATTACCTGTTAGAATGGAGAGGAAAAGGTGGAGAGAGAGAGAGAGATTCCTTGGAGAGAGAGAGAGAGAGAGAGAGAGAGAGGGATTGCCGAGAGAGAGAGAGAGAGAGAGGCTGTGTGTGTAATGTTGTGTGTGGTTTGCCTCCCGTTTCGTGTCACGCGTACCTTATGAATAATGGGGGAAATCCCCCCATTTACAGTGGTGGCAAGTGGTTAAGAGGGGGTATAAAAGTTTTCTTTCTTTTTTATGCCTAGGAACGCCAATGTAGAGAGATGGGTGGCCAGTTAGAAAATAAAAGGGGTTATGGCTTAGGGATAGTTTTCGAACAACAAAGCCTTTGTGCGATTGTGGAAAATTGTTAAATTGTTGGATCTCAGTTGCTAAGTGAAAGGGGGTAGAGAAAATATCCGTCCGTGGGATGGGGGGATGAGGAAAGAAATTTCTATTAGGGTCATCAAATTTGCTCGTACCGAGATTCTTCAGGTCGTGAGTCGTGAGAGCAACTCAGTTTGGTTTGTAAGTGACAGTTGCTAGGTGCCATCTCGCCGATCGCGTTTGTATTGTGCCGCCGAGATTTACGTGTTTTACGAGAATTTAGAGTTCTTTTTTTTCCCATTATGGAGTGGTGAGTGTTAAACTATTGTTTTGAAGGAGTGGGTTTTGTTTAAATATTTCAGGGTTATGGGATTGGTTCAAGAGGTCAACAATTTTTCTTGTCTTTGCCCATGTGCATATTTCTTTATTTGCACGTGTTTATGATAGACGCATTCGTCTTTGTTTTAAACACATAGGGGCGTATTAAGATGTATTTATGCATGTGAACTGTGCTTAGATAAGCATATCTGGCTTAGAGACATAGCGGCCACAATTTTACGGGCTCAGCACATTTCTGCAGAGAAGCGCGTTGCATTGCGAGGGTACTGGCATCCCTCGGGGGGATAGTTGCATGGAGGGTACCACTGGCCTCCCTCGAGAGATAGTGCAGGGATGGGCACTAGTGTATACCTTGGGAAGGGGTCCTCAGACACTGTTCAGGGAGATGGGGGGTACTACTGTGTTTTATGCCTCGGGCTGTTCTGTCGCTTGACTGAGGGGTTGTTCTCACGGGGGGGACGAAAGGGTTTTTTTTTTTCTCAGTGTGGGGTGAACTCCCCCTTTTTCTTTTTTTTTCTTTGTGTTGGGGATGGATTTGGCCTTGACATTAGATGCTAAGATATCAGCTGATTGATTAGTTGATGAAGTGAAATGCCCGTAGAGTCTTTTTTTTAGAAAAATGATATTTTTTTTTCTCTCTTGGAGGAAGAGAAAAGGAAATAAAAAAGATTTTTCTTTTCCGAAAATGCGGGGAAAAGTAGTTAACATGCACGGGATGTGTTATATGTTTCTTTGTGCCTTGAAAGATACAAATATAAGGGGGATACACAGATTATTTTTTTCATTGTGTTGGAGAGATTACTTTGAAATGCCGATGATTGGTGTTGTATCTGTGTTGTGTGGCAATGGTGTTATGTCATGGTGTATGCTGGAGAAATTGTATATCATAAGATTCAGCAATACTGTTGTATGTTATTTGAATTTCACCTTTACTTGAAATTTTTGCAAGAGAATTATTGCTATGGAGAGTTATTATTATTATTATTATTATTATTATTAATTATTATACTTGAGATGTGTCACGGGAGGTTTGCTTAAGTATAATTATCATTACGGGAGAATCCCCCCATTTACGGGAGAATTGTTTTGCGAGAGAGTTTTGAGATATTTCATGGGAGATTATTCAATAATTATTACAGATAATTATTCAAGGAGAATTATTACAATGAATTAATGGGAGAAGTCTTGTGTTAATTAATTGTTGAGTTTTTGTAACTTTGGAGAATATTTCAGTGATTCACGGGGATGAGTTTTGCTGAATCTTGATGAATCTGATTGAATCTTGGTGAATTGTGTTGAATCTTGCTGAACTTTTGCTGAATTTTTGGAGAATGGACAAGCATTAACATTGGTGATATTTTTTTTTCTGATACTAATGATTTTGATGATGGCAAATTTTGGTGATTTTGTGATAATGATACTTCTGATACTGATTTTTTATGTACTAATACGTGGGTGCCGTAATGCTATCAAGGGAGGTGAAATCTTTTTTGAATTTGGGAGGAACTAACAACACATTATTTTAGTTTTTTTTCCTTTTTTTTATGTGTTCAGCAGATAATTGCTTGACATCTAGTGAGTTACGGGAGATAGTGAACAAGGCCGTTGATTTTTTTTTCTTCTCCTTTTTTGGAAATTAGCCATCGCTGACACAAGTTTTTTTTACCAGGGGTGAATTTGAATTTATTTTTTCTCTCCAGTTAGTGTGAATATTTTTTTTAATATCTCAGTTCGTGACTTAGAGTCATTGTTCGGGAACGTGTTTGTGTTTCAGCTATTTGATGCTATAGAGAAATATATGGGAGAATTTTTTGCACGTTTTGAATGCATACGTAGTGGCACTACATTTTTTCTCTGGATATTTGTGTTCCAGAAATTGTGAGTTTTCTTACACAATACCCTTGTTGTAATTGTGACAACTTTGTGAGAGATAGGAAACTTGGTTAAGTTTTCTAGTGACTTATGTCGTAGTGCATATGGAGAAGTCTTTGCCTAGACACTGTGATTTTGGAGTTCTGTTATAAGGAGTTGTGGCACATTAGTGACTTTTTCTAGAATTTTCTAGACAGTTTTATTTGCCGAGTTTTGCCCTTTTTTAGCAGTTAGGCTAAACGGAGAGAGTTTTTATAGTTTTTGACTATAACATTGAGTATTCTCTGGAGAATTGGAGTTAGAATTGAGATATTAATTAGAGATATTATTTCTGGGGAGATAATTGGAGGTATATATTATTTTGGAGTTATAATTTGAGATATAATATATGGGAGATATATTTTTGGCCATTTTTGATATTTGCCAAAAGTGGTATGAGATATGTTAAGTTCAATTATTTTGCAGCCATCTTTGTTGCAAATGGAGACACGTATTTGGAGATTATGGGGCAATATTTGTTAGTGTGTGAATTAGTTGCCTTGAGAGCACATTTTTTGGAGAAAATAATATTTATTGGAGCCTTGTTTGTTCCACATGGAGTTATTGGGGAAATAGAGGTAGATATTTTGGTATTTGCCGAAATAGAGGTGATTATTCTCTATTCTTGGAGTGTGTTTTTTTTTTACTGACATGTGGCTATTGGAGAAATAAAAGAGAATAATATGGGGTTGGTTATTAACCAAATGGAGGAAATATTTTTATAACCGGAGTGGTGTTATTATTATTATGGTGTCTCATAATGGAGTTGGAATTAATCTTTGGCGGGTGACCTTTTTTTTGTGGTTATGGGAGTTTTTTTTTTCGAGACAAGAGAAGATTTCTGTGGTTCTCTTTTTTGGTTTCGTGACTATTTAAAGGCTAGTGTCATTACTGCATTACAAGTCCTATGGAGATGTGTGCATTTTTTATGTTCACAAGTGTGTTATTCTTGGAGAAATATAATTTGGGGCAAAGTCATGTTGAGAGAATAAGTCTTTGAGACAAATGTTTGAACACATTAGTCATATCCTGGAGTTAATTCTGTGAAATGTGTCTGTTAGACCTTTTCTAGAGAATCATGAGTTTCCAAACTTATGTGTCTGACTAGACAATTCTTATGCTGATGTTAGAGCATACGTCCGCAGGCGATTTTTCTGCTGACAAGCGATGTGATGAGTCGTGTGCTGACTTTTTTCCTCTGATGATGATAGATCAGAATTTTTGCAATATCTGGAAATGTTGACAATAGCATTTCACGAAAGCGCATGTGTGAGAGTTTGCTTTCTGGCAAATTCCGTGGCTTTACATGGAGCATTTCTTGGAGAAAAACGCAGGAGTTATGCATATTATACATGTATTATGTATTTTGTGATTGGGGAAACTTATTTGTGATTATCCTTTTTTTTTTATTATTTTTCTTCCTTTCCCTACGAGAGATGTAGTTGGGGGATTGAGCTTAAGTAGCATTTCTTTTTTGGACAGGAGATTTGACTTTACCGGGAGATGTAATTTTTCGAGGGTTGTTACTTAAGTAAAGGGAGTTTGACATTAAGTCTCATTGTGATTAATTATTGAGCAGTAAAGGGCTTTTTTTTGCTGTTAAAAGTTGGAGATTTTTACTGATTTTGTGGGTTGTTCAAATATCAGAGTTTGAGAGAACATTTTTGGGTCTGGGTGTTACGTGATTCTTTTTTTTTTTCCATGGGCTCATTACGATTTTTTTTCTTTTTTCTTTTTGTGAGCACATTCGAGTTTGAAATGTGAGTGCAGAATTCCGTGGAGTTGCTGTGATATCTGAGTTGTGTGTGTGCTGATGTGTGAGTTTGGAGAATTTAGTTGGAGAACTTGATGTTTTTTTTTTCTTTGAGAGTTGTGATGATGACTTATGATTTAGTAGTCATATTAAAGGGAGTTAATTGGGAGACGTTCAGTTAGTATTTCTGACCTTTTGAGATCATTGTTTGATAGAAGTAGTATGTCTGGGTTAATTTTCTTAGATTGACCAAAGACTTGACTGACATACTAACACACACCCCAAAAAAAAAAAAGTCGTTTCCCGACACCAGCAAGACGTCCACCAGCCGTGAAGAGAGTACTGCTGTCGTGTTGTCCAGGTGATTACAAGTATTCCCATGATGGTGATCAAGAGAGTCCTACAGCGTGTTTTTTGGGGATCTGCAGAAGCCGTGAGAAGTCTTCTACAATGAGGGAGGCATTCCGTCTTCCTACAGTTAGCTGCAGTCTACTGTCTGTGCAGCTACTTGCAGACAAGCAAAGAGGGATATTCAAGAATCCTAATGCAGAAAATATGAGAGAAAATGTGTCTTGTGTTATTGGGAGATAAAGCGGGATAAGACTTTATTTTATAATGCCAGAGACGTGCAGTTATTTCGTATATTTTATTTTAAGCCGGCCAGTGTTTTGTGTTATAAGCAATTTTGCTAGGCGGGGGCTAGCATATTAGGTGGCCGAGCATCTGTAAGGCCTAGGGTTTTTGATTAATAATATATTGTCCATGTGTTCCCTGTGACCTATGGAATGTGGAGAACAGTGCAGGAGCGGCGACCTGAGAGTAGCTGACAATGAGTTTCTGGGGATGGCGTGAGATAAAAATGCTTAGTTCAGCAAGTCAATGCACGACAGTTTATGAACTCTTCTCAAAGTGCCTTTGTGAAACTGGATGCAGCTAGAACCGTGAGGCGCTAGCGAACTGTGTGTTCGTATGTGCGTGTGCGCCTCTTTCTGTTAAAAGTGTCATACCCAAGCCTATGGGAGGACTTTGACGGAGGGCTTCAAGTCACAGGCAAGATGC
>NC_087207.1:89228158-89235658 GCF_015104395.2 Macrobrachium nipponense
TTTTTTTGGCTTAATAAAAGCGATACAACGTCTTCATCAAATGGGAAGTATATGTCATTTTGGTTAGAATGAAGATATTAAACACGTTTATTTGTTATTTGACAGTGTTATTGCAAATGCTTTTAGATTTATGACTACATGGCTCATATCTGCTTAAAACCATTTCGCCAAATAATCGTTCTGAATTTCTTAATCCTTTAAACAGGAGGTCATTCATACCGCTTTATTGCCCTCTTGGCGTTTGCCTAACGAGTCTCTGAGAGTTTGAGGTCGAATGAAGAAATTACGAAGCTGAAGAAGGTCAAGAACCTGTTAAGACCCAGATATTTCATCTGTATTCATTTGGATTTCTACACTTACACACACACACACACATACACGCAAAAGGTCAAGGAGCTAGTGACCCAAACCGAGTTGGTGTCTTCTACTGGGCCAGCTACACAAGGGTCACACTAGTGGGCCGGGACAGAACTGCCACGTAACACTTACCTAACGGACCACAGTTACTCCAAAAAGTACTTTTTAGAATATATAGGCGGATTCCCTCCAGACATTCTAAGAAAGGCGGTCAGTAGCCAAGGTCCAGACTTTCGATTTTAGTGGGGATACGGTTTGTCCGTCTGTTTATGTTGGTAATCAAGATGGTCAGTGATAAAAATGCATAAGAGTTTGGTCAATTGTTTCAGAGCACTCTCCTTTGCCTGTATCTGAACCGTAGCGGAATCATTTAGTTTATCATGAAGGAATATATATATATATATATATATATATATATATATATATATATATATAGATACATATGTATGTATGTATATATGTATATATATATCTATATATATATATATATATATATATATATATATATATATATATATATATATATATATATATATATATATATATATAATATATATATATATATATATATATTATATATATATCTCATATCACATTACCGTGATTCATATACATACATTGAGCTATAAAATGTCCTTTAATATCTAATTTCATATATGTTTTAAACGAAGGGGAATTTTTTAGCCGATAAGAGATTTGTCGGCTAAAAATTCCCCTTCGATAAACATATATGAAAATATATTAATTCGAGGTAGAGCGAATTAGATATTAAAGGACATTTGTAGCTCGATATATATATATATATATATAGATATATATATATATATATATATATATATATATATACATGATACACACACATGATATTATATATATATATTATATATATATATATATATATATTAGATATATATATATACATATATATATATATATATATATATATATATATATATATATATATAATGTATATATATATATATATATATATATATAGTATATATATATATATATATATATATATATATATATATATATATATATATATATATATATATATATATATATATATATATATATATATATATATAAGGCTACTCAGATGATAGGAAAAATACATTTCGATCGTATCTGCAATAAAGCTGGATAATTCATCGAATTCACTCTCCGCTGTTTCAAAGGAAAATGCATTTTGAGTCAGCAACTTCCTTTCTACTTTATGGGTCTAACCGACAGAATTATATGAAGTTAACAAATGTTTCCCTGATGTTTCTCTTATTTTCAGTATTCTCATTCTAAATTACAGTCTTCTATCACCTACTAAAGTTCTTTACAAATTTTTATTTTTACTAAGCGTGAGAGAATGTCTAGATCTTTTATCAACTGAGTTAAATGTTGGAATCTGAGAAAAAAAAGAATATTTTTTTTTAGCAGAAGTTATGTGAACATTGTTCTTAATAAGGCGGCCAGGGGGAGCTTTAAAAAACAGTTAAGAAAAACAGTTTCCTTTGTGAGGTTTTTTTCCGCACTGAGCGTAGGAAATGCTAATGCTAAGACGATCCTTGATTTCATAGTCGTAAATAAGAAGAAAGAATAATTTGTATGTATAGATCACAATTTTTTTTAAAATAGCACATTATTTCCCTCAGTCATATTATTTTTTGAGAAATTGAACAAAATCGCAATATTTGTTTTCCAGCAAAAAGATGCAATGCAACCAACTTCTTCGAGTCACCCTATTACAAGAGCAATTACTTCTGTGTGAAGGACTAGTAATGAACATTACTCATTGACTAATTGGTGTGCTTCTTCTGAGATTTCATGAAGTCGTTCAACTCATTAAGACAATTGCTTTCATGTGAATCCCCTGTGATTAACATTGCTAGCTAATTTGCGTTCTTCCTTTCAGAGATGACGAAGTCATTTTGGACCAATTATTTGATTTTTCGAAATGCAAGTTCCTTACGGAGAAGGCACAAGATTCATTCCAGAATAATGTTTAGACAGTATTTGCATCATGATACAAAACAGAACGAAAATATCATCCCAAAGTTTGCAAAATACTTTGTAAAGAAAATACACTGGAACGGAAAGATTTGGTGTTTATCAACACCAGCGAATATTAAGGACAAAAAAATCATAATTCTGTGACCAACAACTATTATTGGACCAGGGATGAGACACTGCAAATCTCTGTCGCCTGGGGAAATTCTTCCATGGTCTAGTTAATACCCAAATTAACTCCCAGAACAAATACCTACGAGGTAAACCGTTGCCCATGAGACCCTCGTTTAATACTTTTACACTTGTTTGTGGAGCATAAATTAAGTAGATTTGATTGAGGAGAATGCTTATAGACGCCAAGGTGAAAAATGACTCTGGCTGGAGATAAATCTCAATCATTATTTGCTATCAGCAAATAATAGCAAACTCGAACAAGAGTACCAAAACCTCCCAGGTAGTAGTAAGAGCAACTGAGACAAAATCGTTTGTCAGCATGTTAGGATGGAGTAAGTATTGGAAGACCCAGAATTTACTAACAGAAGAATTTCATTACTTTGAAATCCGTTATTTCCCATTCGTCTATGTGATTATACTTAAAAGAATATCCTTTCTTTTGTTTTATGAAAGAATAAGTATCGCAACTACTATTAAAGGCCTGAGATATGGATATGAAAATCTCGTAACCTCTTCCTGCTTCGTATTATACAATTGATTTTTCCTGAGTTTGCAGAGAAATGTATCACTTTTACTTGCTGTAATTACAGGAAGAGGGCCCTGTAATAGTCATAAAAAGCGGTTCCACTGTACTACGTCTTAGCCTCCAGATTACCCTTTGATCAAGAATATTTCGTCGCTTCGTTTTAATCCTTGTGTTTGATGCAGACACTTGGCCCAGACGAGAGATACTAACTTTTTTTTTTTTTTTTTTTTTTTTTTTTTTTTTTTTGGGGGGGGGGGGGGGGGTGGGGGGGGGGGGGGGGGGAAGGTCGTGGTGCTCAAAGAAGCTTAAAAAATAGATCGCTTTAGAACCTGATTTACTGTAATTGGAATCTCACACGATTCATGTTATAAAAATAAGTGTCTTAGTCGCTCCTTCGAAGGACAAAATATATATTACATTTTAAAGATCTCAAACTTTATACAAACACACAAAAGGTACTCTTAATTGTTAATCAGAATCCATGAGTATGTTTTAGTAGGCAATTATAATATTTGATGCAAATCAGAAGTCAAAAATAATATCGAGCTTCAAGTGACGACTGTCATGTCCAAATTAAAGCTAATAATTGTTGCTAGTAGAGACTACAGACATCTATTCGATTTTCCATCAAGATTTCCCTGTGTCGTGCGATTAACAAGTCTATTTTGTGAAGAAGAGACGAAGGGAAGATAATCATATATTGCTCATAAAAATCGCCAGAAAACGACTTTAAGAATAATATTCAGGTAGTTTCTATAAGCAATCAAATTACCAAGAAGGAAGCTTTTTTTTTATTTATTTGTTATTATTTCAGGGCTACGCACATTGAAGCCATAATACGCGATTTTTTCTTAAATTCTCGTCTAGATTTACAAATTTTAAAATTAAAGAAGTAAAGTAGGCAATAACTCGTAAAAGATACTGACCATCTTTTTCTTTTTATCTAGAAATAGAAAGGTTTCTTTGTTCGATGATTATGGACCTTAGAGAGCAGGATGACGGAAGTCGAACACAAGAGAGAAGGAAAAACATTATAGACAATAACAGAATACTGAAGACGAACCTGCATTTTGTAACAGTGGAAGTCCATTCACGGGATAATCCAGCATGACACAGCATATTAGAATAATTCTAATGATTTTCACCCTTTCATGAAAAAAAGTATCCCATCATGGCTCCTACCTCTTGTATTTCACTAATTTATCGTCCTTAAAGAAAAAGCTTGACCAGTAAGCAAAAGTAAATCACTCAGCTGTTGTATCAGACTAAAAACAAAGTTTCCAGAGGTAACTGAGTTTACAAAGAAGTTGGGACCATTAAGTGGACTAACTTTCTCCACGACTCACGTACGAACAAATTCCTCTGACGTTTGCTAAATTAAATACATATGGCCGAATTACATTTTTTTCTTAGTGAATTAACTGAAAATTATTCAAGAAATAATAATACAAAATGATACCATTTTCGAGACAACAAGGTTAATTCAATTATTTAAGATACAAAAAAATTCTAAACCACATAGTTACGCATGCCTTTGTAAGGATACATGTGAATTACCTTGAGAGATTCAAGTATTTTATAAAGTCCATTCAGCTGCACATATATAACTGTTCCCGTCTTCCAACGTGTGCACTACATATTATTCTATAACCTTTCCTCTTTTTGCTAAACCATCTGTGCAAGATTTAACATTGCGTCGCTCTGTTTTATTTCAGAGCATGATTTGCTGACCTAACTGACCTTTCCATCAAAGTTTAGTCTATAACCAAAAGGTAGTCTTGATTTGTTATGATCTAAGAAAATACTTCTTCAGCTGAAACTCTTTTGAACAGATTCAACACACTTTAATAAAACCAAGAGGGATCCAACGAGAAACCAACCTGCAGAGAGGGCAAGTTACAGGAAAAGGTGATAAATAGATATATACGAGGTAATGAAAGATAAAACCGATACAGAAGAATTCAGGAGACGTCGTCCGAAAACAAGAATGAATTTAGAGATCAGAAGATTCCCCAACTTCACTAAGCAAACTATTCCACATTTTAGTTGCAAGCAAGATAAAACTCCTAGAAAACTGAGTAGTATCAAACATGATACTATCAGATGTGGCTCGTTTAGATTGACTATAATTTTATTGTCATAATAAGTGTCCTCATCTAGTGCTTGCAAATGTAGCAAGTTAGTATTTTCGTATATGTTTGTGTGTGTGTGTGAGAGAGAGAGAGAGAGAGAGAGAGAGAGAGAGAGAGAGAGAGAGAGAGAGAGAGAGAGAGCTTCTATGAAGTTCTGGTTTCCAGGTACCGAGAAGTGTGGAAGAGGTCCATTACAGAATAAGGAAAGCACTACGAAGAACGCACATGAATATTCCACACAGTTAGCACGTAAAACAGGAGACATTTCTCCGGCAGATATTTTCCCCTCACACGTCATTACAGATGATTGATGTACGACTGCGCAAGAGAGAGAAGAGAGAGAAGAGAGAGAGAGAGAAGAGAGAGAGAGAGAGAGAGCATAAGCTAAACTATGATTCTTGTGTAATCCATAAATAGCTCTAATGTCGTGGTCATATCGTAGCTTCCTTCAGTTTTACCACTAATCATTTCATTAGTTTGTTTGTTTGTTTGTGTTTTACATCGTCTTCTCCTATGTTTCATGCATCTAAATCCTTTCGGGGTCGGTGATAAAAACCCCATCTCAAACGGGATTTAAACATTTCCTTTTTGTTTAACTCTCACGCAAACACCATGCTGGTCAGCTTCATCTTGGCTGTTGTTTTTCCCGTAAACGTTCGGACGCTGCTTAAATTCCCATAAAATATTCCTTAATCTTTTGATGCCCGCCATAATGTCTAATTCAAGCACTGATAAAAAACTGGACGTAAATCGGCACAGATATTATTCCTCTTTCGTGGCTCCTCTCGGGACACTTCGTCTCGAGTATGACGAGCTGACGTAAGCCATTTTTTCCACATTCTGAGAAAATGGGCTTCAAAGATTTTGACATTATTCAGTGCTTCTAATTAACTCATCTGTCGAGGATATTTGGTTTGAACATGAAACAACGCAGCAGCTGAAGTTCTGACATGTTGTAGGGTATAAAAAACTGAGTCACTTTTGCTGAAAGACTAAAAAAAACTTATTTATTATCATTATTCAGAGGACGAAGCCTATTCATATGGAAGAAGCCCATTGACTTGAAATTGAAGCTTCCAAAGAATTTGGTGTTCATTAGGAAGAAGTAAGAGGAGGTAGAGGGAATTACAGAAAGAAGATAAAAAAATGGATTACGCCAGTTCGTCAAAAGAGGGACGAACTGGCATTAACAGTTCATTCCATTCAGATATTAATTGAGAGATTTAACGATCTACTGAATTACCGCTTATCAAGACGCAGCCTTTCATTTCCAGTATCTCTTCAACCAGGGCAAAGCGTTATTCTAATTCCTATCTCTTTCTTATTTTCCTTTTTCGGAATCACTAAGACCCGCAACCTCTGCCCTGAAAATAGACCGTCTTCACGTAGCTTCTTCAAAGCGTCAAGATGATCTCTGATTGGACACTTCAATTAACCATTTGAATTTATTCTCTGCAAAGATTGAAGATCTCCCATTGAACTGGTTCTCTTCAGGGTTAATGTATCGTTCCTGATGCAGCTGATTTTTCAGCATCTTGCTTTTCAATCCTCTTTCGAAGTTTCTTTTCCTTTGTTAAGTGAATTGTTTACACACACACACACACTCTCATATATATATATATATATATATATATATATATATATATATATATATATATATATATATATATATATGTATGTGTGTGTGTGTGTGTGATGTATATATCTAATAAAAGGAGCCCATAAAAACACCAAAATATTGGGAGAGAAATACTATATTTCAGAGACTGCTGTCTCCCTCTTCATCTACCTGAAGAGGGAGACAGCATCTCTGAAATATAGTACTTTTCTCTATATGGTGTTTTTTATGGGCTCCTTTTATTAGATGGAATATATATATATATATATATGTATGTGGTGTGTGTGTGTGTGTGTGCGTGTGTGTGTGTGTGTCCGTGTCCCAAGGATTTAATTCTGACATTTCCGAAAAGATAATGCTTATGGGAAAGAGCAGATATGTCCCAAAGTTACAGTGGGCCCCCCTCTCTCTCTCTCTGGGATAAACATTTTCGTAAGTGATGACATAAGGGTAAATACGGAGATACTATATAAAATATTAGAGAAAATAGTGGAAAAATATGTACCGAAGAAGAAAAGTAAATATCAGTCATGCATACCAAGAGACAGAAGGATCTTGTTCCAGAAAATCAGAAAGTGGAAAAAAAAGTCTTGCAAAAAAAAATTGCATGGAAAGTTATAGAACTAAAAAGTAAGATAGAAAATGCAGAACAAAAGATTATACAATCAAAAGAAAATGAAAAATGGGAC
>NC_087207.1:89240658-89249234 GCF_015104395.2 Macrobrachium nipponense
ACAATTGTTAGGAGAGGGTTAAGGAAAGTAAGATAGAAGAAAGAGACTATAAACGGTGGTACAGTAAAAGGAATGAAAGGGGTTAGCTAGATGGACAAAGGGTCGCTGCAAAGAACCTAAAGTAATACCTACAGTGAACCGCATGAGGTGCACCGACGGCACTAACCCCCAAGGGGAGTCGAATATGCAAAGAGAAATGAATTTTTATGAAAGCAGACGAATGAGAATCAAGACGTGAAACGAGATGGGGGGCATCTGACGCGAAATGGAATGCACTCACTGTTGTTTCGGCTCTTAATGAGATTCCTCTGCCTTGCTTGATCAAGGAGAACCTTTGACTTGTGAAATAAAAATGTTCGCGAACGAGTCTCAGAGAAGAGAGAGATGGTAGGAAAAAACGAGGAACATGACGTATGTAACTGGAAGGAAGGATAAGAGACGAGGAAGATAATTGAAGAAGGTGAGTCCCTGTTATTTAATTTTTCAAATGATGGAAAAACAATGGAGAAGTGAGGGGTTGAGGGTAGAGGTGAATTTCCTACACTAACAACTTTATATTTATTTTCTTGATCAATTAAATTTTTTAAAATACTCCTTATTGCCGATAATCTAAGAATAAAATTATTTGAATTTCCTTACTGTCCTTACTGAACACAAATTGAATACAAAGTATTCGAGATGAAACGGCTTTCTATTCTGCAACTCTTGCGGACTCTTACTTTCGCTCTGTTTAAAAAATGTCACAATCACATACACATGTAATATTTCAAGGTCCTCTTTTTCTTTCCTGTTTCTTTTTGGACAAAACTGGAATTGCCTTTAGTAGGGGGTGTGTCAAAATACCAGAGGCGTCTACTTAAGCAGGAGGGGGTGTGTCAAAATAAATAACCAACAAAAATCTCTGGTGCGTTTAATTATTTCTTAATTATGATTAATCCTTTGTAAATCGATAACATCATCCAGGAAGTTATCTCCTTCAGAAAAAGTCCCAAAACACCCACCGAGTAATTCCCTTATATCTCGCATTCTCTCAAATCATAAATGTACAATTCACTCACCAACCTGACTGCCTCAGATCTCTCCTCCTTATGAAGCCATCTTGAAATATTCTGCTCTGA
Organism: Macrobrachium nipponense; assembly: GCF_015104395.2. Taxonomy (NCBI): domain Eukaryota; kingdom Metazoa; phylum Arthropoda; class Malacostraca; order Decapoda; family Palaemonidae; genus Macrobrachium; species Macrobrachium nipponense. The sequence continues at coordinate 89,241,777 of NC_087207.1, forward strand.
CACCCAATTATCGTATAAAAGTTCTCCTTTCGATCAAGATTTTCATCTGAAGACGTCGCTTCATAAGTTACCTCTGCTAACAGTCAGACTCTCCCTACTGCGATGTCGACTTCAAAATACGACCACAAACTTTGATTCTAAACCATGAAAATATAATGACCAACTTTTAGGATTTCTAGAAGAAGGTCTAAGACAAATATTTTCCTCTCCGTCCTTTCTGTCCCGATTCCCAAACTGCCTCAAGTTCAGATAATTTGTTCCTATTCAAGGAGGTTTGGTGTGGCTCTCCATAAACAATTAAAAACAGACGCCTCCACTGCGTTTGGAGAGAAATTGATTTATGCCATCAAATTAGCTCCCACCATCAGAGCGTTCGCCGAGAAAGAATTTTCCTTACCTTGAGTCTTCATCTAATTTCATTCCGTACTGTCTTGAATGAACCAAGTATGGCATCAAGCAGAATAATGTGGTGATTTGGTGATTTGCATTCATTTCGATGAATCTGGCATTTCTCTTCATGTTATTTCCGAACTATTTATACTACTTTAGTCTACTGTCAAATAATCAACTATATGCATACACAATGCTGCCTTCAGTTGTCATTTCAGCCTGTTAACTCTCGTATGTTTGTATTTCCTTTCCCCTCTGTTGAGAGCCACTGTTATAATGCTTTTAAAAGCCTATTTGCAGGCTCCGTTTCTGTTACAATCCACCTCTCTTGTGTCTGGTTTTCTTTCTGCAAGAGGTAACTGCTCTGTGACGTGCTTTTTACTGCCCATGTATAAAAAAAATGATATTGAAATATCATATTCATGGTATCGAAATAATGACGCTGACATTACATTTCCGTTTATCCGATTAGCTCAATCTCCTGTAGGGGATAACTGTTGCATGAATATGAAAACATAAACTCGTTAGTGAAATGACTAACATAGCTCCAAATGAACACCATTAAACAGGGCATCGCAATGAAAATCGTTATCGTCTGATCGTCGCCTGTATCTCGATAGAAATAGCAATCAACATCACTGTCGGCATTGCTGTATGTAACGTGAAATCAAAAGCCAAAAACAGCATCAATGTTATGGCGTTGTCAAATTGAACACCGTAAAATAAACAGTAGTTTTAGCATCAAACTCAACCTAGGTCAAAGGGAAATGCACTGAATTTTTATTGCATTTCATTTGAGCAGCAACTGAAGTCAATTTTTGTTCAGTTCTTTCAACGCGGGGTACAGTTAAACATTTCCTTGACGACTGATATTTTTGGTAAGTGGGAGAAGGGAAACTTGTCTGGTAAGACTCCAGAGAAACAAAAGAGAGAAATCGTTATTGTTGAAAATGCTGTAAAGAGAGAGAGAGAGAGAGAGAGAGAGAGAGAGAGAGAGCTGTCATTTAAAGTGGGTATTCCGTCTCTTATCGCCGAATTACCCAGATCTTTAACCTTTCTTGGTTCAAATATTTCTACTTAAAAGAAAACCCTTTTTAAATGAGGTTGATTTGAAAGCTGAAAGGTTTCAGACTGCAAGCTCGTTGACCTTTGATAAAACGACTACAGGTTTTTGTTACTCTGTTTTTGTATGCTAATTTGTCACTGATGATTTCTAAAAAGATTTCTCTTTCTTTTTGTGACGAGACAGTTTGGCCTTTGCTCTTTTATATTTAAATTCCTTCCGGTCTAAAGTTAGTAGAGTAGTTGCAGGGATTTGCCCTTATTTCAGATCCAAAACAAACATTTCTAGTGTAACATCATAGTTTAAACTAAACTAATTATAAGGATTATTTATTTCCAATTTTAAAGAGTACGACAAATATATATATATATATATATATAATATATATATATATATATATATATATATATATAGTATATATATATATATACATATATATATATATATATAAGTCATGTCACATTTTCCGTGATTCATATACTATATCGAGCTACAATGTCCTTTAATATCTAATTCACTCTACCTCGGAATTAATATTTTTCATATATGCTTAACCGAAGGGGAATTTTTTTCTCGATAATAGATTTGCCTGGACCAGGGCGCGAACCTATGGATCCTTTCAAACCCAGGAACGTCAGTGAAGCTTTATCTACTACACCACCGCGAGTGGTGTAGTAGATAAAGCTTCACTGACGTTCCTGGGTTTGAAAGGATCCATAGGTTCGCGCCCTGGTCCAGGCAATCTATTATCGAGAAAAAAATTCCCCTTCGGTTAAGCATATATGAAAATATTATTAATTCCGAGGTAGAGTGAATTAGATAATTAAAGTACATTGTAGCTCGATATATATATATATATATATAATATATATATATATATAATATATATATATATATATATATATATATTATATATATATATATATAATATATATAGGTGTGTGTGTGTGTGTGTGTGTGTGTATGTATGTATGTATGTATGTGTATATATATATATATATATATATATATATATATATATATATATATAGATATGAGAGAGAGAGAGAGAGAGAGAGAGAGACAGACAGAGAACAAAATGAATTTATACTGATGACATCACCCGTCTCTAAAAGATTGTTTCATATGCAAAAGGTCCATTTGATAATTGGAGTCTTTTTTATACATTTGTTTTTCTGGGGGGAACATTAGTAAGCACGGGTTATATATCACAAAGTCGACTGGAACATCATTGGATTATGCTGAGTTTATTACATGATAATGTGATTGCAAATTTCTCTCTCTCTCTCTCTCTCTCTCTCTCTCTCTCTCTCTCTCTCTCTCTCTCTCTTTCTGTGTGTGTGTGTGTGTGTGTGTGTGTATTAAAGGTTTACTGTAATTCTTGACAATTCTGCATTCCAAAAAAATTCATATCTACTGCTTTATAAATAAAATGTGTACCTGGAAGGTACGATATTCATATGATTATGTTATCAATTATACTCAAGACATTTACAATATACATATGTCATGTTATCTTATTAGCTATTAAAAACAGACTCAAATGACGTAGGTATAGTGTAGAGAAATATAATGTTTTTTAATCTGGGAATAATTAACATCTCCTTGACTTTTAAAGATACACTGAAAAATATAATTCTCTTTATTTTCATTTTAGACATTTTCCACTATTTTGGAGCCTTTTGGAAGCCAATTACATAATTCCGGATGTTATGAGATTTTTTTTATAATAACGACAATTCAATTTAAATTGATTAGGCTGAAGTCCATTTTGCAATATATATATATATATATATATATATATAATATATATATATATATATATATATATATATATATATATACACAAAGCTTAAGAGGTGCTACTGATACCTTTAGTTAAATTCCCCTGACTGAAAAGCTTTCAAGGTTTCCTTCATTCAATAAATTTTGAATATTCTAATTTTTCTTTCCTATTCTATTCTGCACATGCTCAGCCTGGAACAGATACATTTCACCTTACTGCTGGATTCATTTTGAACACAGCCATCTGGTATACTAAATTAAATAGAATGGAAAAAAATGGGTTATTATGTGAAGGAATCATGGTAATTGTGGGTCACACTAGAGGTGGAGATTAGAGCTGAGAAAACCAGGGACAACAGACGCTTGATATAGTTTATTAGAACATACCCTAACCGTTCTGTTACTTCGTTGACTGCAAATTGCTGACGAATACACACACACACACAAACACACAAATATATTCCATTTTTATCAGATACTCACGCTCCAGCAGAGATCTTTCACACTCACAATTGATCCATGATCCTGCCGATAACAATCAGTTCGGTAGCACCAGTATGCAGTGAATGTGCCCCACTGGAAATTCTCAGGTTCAGAGGTCTTTATTCTTCATCACCGTTGGTTAAGTTATTCAGACTTGTCGCTTCACTTTTATCTACTATGGGCTCGCGAGGTTGTTGGTGGGGTTGGGAAGGTCAAAGACACTGCTCTTTTTAAAGAAATCCCTCTCCTTTACGGTAGGATGATAGCTGCGCAATTCTTTTCATCCAGACGACGTAATGAAACCAAAACGCTATAACAATCTTCAATACATGTTCTGTTAAAAAGATTGGCAGCATCAGGTGCACAGATTCCTTACAAAGCGAAACACCTTTTCCGGCCCTTTTTTACGCTGTTAATTGTTCAAACATTATCATTGATATCACACCTATTGTCTACTATATCTGACTCAGCATTGTAAAGCAAATACAATTCGTAAAAAACAAATTATAAATTTATTTACAATTACGTCGGTAGATGAGATCATAAATTTGGCAATTATGTTTACACAAGTATTGCCGTGAGCAACCTTCATTACGATATGGGGCGGGGAGGACTGTCAACAAAGCCCTATCATTAAATAATCGTTCTCATAATCTGTCAATAATATGTCTGGATACAGTTTCATTAATCGGAATTGTGTCGCATAATGACGGAATTAAATTTATGAGGGATAATCTGAACAGTGGGTTTTTTTTAACGAGTTTTGTATGCATTGTCCGCATTAAAACGTTTACAACCAGAAGCTAAGTAAATATACTATGTATGCATGTATACACACACACACACACACACATATATATATATATATATATATATATATATATATATATATATATATATATATATATATATATATATATATATATATATATATATATATATTTACTTTGCTGCCAAGTTATACTAGTAATTATTTCATTTCCAGCATTGAACAGCAAAAAACCTTTGCCATCGAATTACCATTACGAACTGCAAAATTTACATCCAGTGGGACTTATATATGCTAAGTGCATCTATCTATCTAGACCAGGACTCTACTCACTATTTTTGGTCGTTGCAAAGGAGACTGACTTTATCCACTCTGCTATCAAGAAAAAGATAGCCGAGGAGGTAAAGGTCAGACGGCCCTTGTGTCTACCTAGTATATGAAGAGGCTAATAACCAGGATCTTTTCTGCTGTGGCTCATCCATAATTCAGCAGTTATGTTAAACTTATTTGAGTTATCTCGGTCCGTTGCTTTCTCCAGGGTCATCACCGAGATCCCCGACGTCTGCGCCTCCTAGAAGCCCTCCATATAGGCAAGGAGAAACCAAACTTAAATATCACTCAAGAAACGTTTCTCCTTCCCACCGCCGCCCGGAGAGCAGCGAGCGACCCCCCGACGATGCCAGATAACCAGGAACCCCCACAGGATGATACGATTCCTGCTACAGACGGAATTCCTGACGTTCATCCCCAGGCACGCCACTGTGGCGCTCGCACGAGAGAATCCCCGAGACCTTCGAGGCGAGATCCACGGCTTCGCCCAAGACCGGCCCGACCAATGAGAATGCAACTCTAGGTCTGTGCCGCTATAAATATTGTTCCGCAAACTTTCTTGCTACAGTCACTTCAACCGTCTCGTCAGAAGATGACCTACGAGAAGGTCGAAACGTCACGTGATACCAGCTATACCAGCACCAATACCAGCCCTTAAACCTAAGACGACCCCGGCCCGAACTGAACTACGCCTACGGAATAATACCAGCACTGACGACGACCCCTGCTTGACCTGGACCTGATATCTTGTTCTAATAAAAGATTCCTTCAGCATTTATAATTTTTGAAAATTCCCAATATGAATATTGGCCAGTTACTCAGAAACATCGCTGAGCCTAAGAAGCGAATTGTAAGGAAAATAGAAAAAACAATATATAAAATCAACTCGCTTAATTCTGCCATCCTTTTTAACAGCATTTGCCTAAAAGAGGGTCTTCTACCAAAATATTATTATTATTATTATTATTATTATTATTATTATTATTATTATTCTTTCAATTCTCCTTATGATTTGTTTTTCTGGAGAATTGAAAGAATTTTGTATATAATAAATTCTGTGAATTCTGCCATTATTTATAATAAAACATGTTTGAAAGAAGGTCTGTTTCCAGAATATCATTATTTTTATTATTATTGTTATTATTATTATTATTATTTTTATTATTATAATAATAATAATAATAATAATAATTATTATTATTATTATTATTATTAGTATTATTATAATTATTTTTGGTGTTGTTCAGTAGCCGAAACCTATGCATATTGAATAATCCCATGGGGGCCTATTGACTCGAGATTCAAGCTTCCAAAGAATATGGCGTTCGTTAAGAAGTAAAAGGAAGTGAAGAGAAATGCAGAAAGAAGAGACGCCACTTAATAAAAGTAAATAAATAAACAAATCGTTCATTCATTCATTCATACATACATACATACATGCATACATACATGCATACACACATATATACATATATATATATATATATATATATATATATATATATATATTATATATATATACATATATATCTATATGTATATATATATATATATATATATATATATATATATATATAATGTATCTAAATGTAAGACGAATAGTATTAGGGCATCAATGCATTGCATTGCACCTTCATTTGCACTTCAGAAGTTCCAATTACACGACATCCTCTCAATGATGGCGATTGTTATTCTATTGACTTCTTGATCAAACAATCAATGCCTGATTGACGGCAGAGTAAAAAAAAAAGGAATAAATATCGGTTGATCGGTTATCTAAGTAGGTCACGCCTTTCCGTGAGCCATACACTACCATGTATCAATCGTGCAACTCTCCTTTTCTTCTTTGATGTGAAAATAACTTCATGAAGTTAATATGGCGAGAAGTCAACATTTTAATCTCTGGAGCTTGACACCCCATTGGGTTACGTATAAGGCGCCTCGGAAAAGCCTTTCACGATTACAGATTAGGGTCTAGGGATTTTTTTCTTAAGCTTCAACATTTAAACGTAAATAAACCATAACAATATTACCTACTATCCCAGTCCAACGCTTAAAAGACGTCAGAAGATTCCTTTGAACCTATTTCGAATCACAAAATATTATTTATCAATCAGGTGAGTCATCAATATCAGAAAACTGGACAGTAATCTATTTTCCATTCGGAAAAAAATATATATATATCATTTTTAAAATGCTGGAAGCATGAACTTGACAGCACGAGTGGCTTTCAGATATAACTAATTTAAAATATTGCCTTGAACGATCAAGGTTTTATTATTGCCCCAAATTTCGTAGTAATAAGCTTTCTACTCGAGGATACCTTCACTATCACATCTACAAAAGGGGGATGATAACTGAACAAACTTTACCACAAGCTTTATCTAATCTAACGGGATATCTCTCTTTCCAATAACTAATAAAAAAAGATTAACTGCATGTTCATGATTGTAAGTTAAAAGAAATCGTTCACTGGAACCTCTTTAAACATACCTTTAAGCCATAAATTATTAAAAAAATAAAAAATGTTTCAAAATGGAAGAAGAAGAAGAAGATATTTATCAGAAAGGAAAACATCCCAACTGTCACTAAAAATAGAATCGGAATCAGTCAACACCGATCAATTGAAATATGTTCG
>NC_087207.1:89249734-89254734 GCF_015104395.2 Macrobrachium nipponense
TAAAGAGAAATGAATTGTTATGAAAGCAAACGAATGAGAATCAAGACGTGAAACGAGATGGAGGAATCTGACGCGAAATGGAATGCACTCACTGTTGTTTCGGCTCTTAATGAGATTCCTCTGCCTTGCTTGATCAAGGAGAACCTTTGACTTGTGAAATAAAAATGTTCGCGAACGAGTCTCAGAGAAGAGAGAGATGGTAGGAAAAAACGAGGAACATGACGTATGTAAACTGGAAGGAAGGATAAGAGACGAGGAAGATAATTGAAGAAGGTGAGTCCCTGTTATTTAATTTTTCAAATGATGGAAAAACAATGGAGAAGTGAGGGGTTGAGGGTAGAGGTGAATTTCCTACACTAACAACTTTATATCTATTTTACTTGATCAATTAAATTTTTTAAAATACTCCTTATTGCGATAATCTAAGAATAAAAATTATTGAATTTCCTACTGTCCTTACTGAACACAAACTTGAATACAAAGTATTCGAGATGAAACGGCTTCTTATTCTGCAACTCTTGCGGACTCTTACTTTCGCTCTGTTTAAAAATTTTTAAAAAATGTCACAATCACTACACATGTAATATTTTCAAGGTCCTCTTTTTTCTTTCCTCCGTTTCTTTCTTTGGGACAAAACTGGAATTGCCTTTTTAGTAGTGGGTGTTTCAAAATGCCAGAGGCGTCTACTTAAGCAGGAGGGGGTGTGACAAAATAAATAACCAACAAAAATCTCTGGTGCGTTTAATTATTTCTTAATTATGATTAATCCTTTGTAAAGCGATAAAATCTTCCAGGAAGTTATCGCCTTCAGAAATAGTCCCAAAACACTCACCGAGTAATTCCCTTATATCCCGCACTCTCTCAAATCATAAATGTACACTTCACTCACCAACCTGACTGCCTCAGATCTCTCCTCCTTATGAAGCCATCTTGAAATATTCTGCTCTGACCCTAATTATGGTACAAAAGTTCTCCTTTCGATCAAGATTTTCATCTGAAGACGTCGCTTCATAAGTTACCTCTACTAACAATCAAACTCTTCCTACTGCGATGTCGACTTCAAAATACGATAACAAACTTTGATTCTAAACCATGAAAATATAATGACCAACTTTTCGGATTTCTAGAAGAAGGTCTAAGACAAATATATTCATCTCCGTCCTTTCTGTCCCGATTCCCAAACTGCCTCAAGTTCAGATAATTTGTTCCTATTCAAGAAGGTTTGGTGTGGCTCTCCATAAACAATTAAAAACAGACGCTTTCCTTACCTTCATCTAATTTCATTCCGTACTGTCTTAAATGAACCAAGTATGGCATCAAGCAGAGTAATGTGGTGATTTGGTGATTTGCATTCATTTCGATGAAGCTGACATTTCTCTTCATGTTATTTCCGAACCATTTATACTACTTCAGTCTACTGTCAAATAATTAACTATACGCATACACAATGTTGCCTGCAGTTGTCATTTCAGCCTGTTAACTCGTTTTCTTGTATTTCCTTTCCCCTCTGTTGAGAGCCACTGTTATAATGCTTTTAAAAGCCAATTTGCAGGTTCCGTTTCTGTTACAATCCACTTCTCTTGTTTTTGGTTTTCCTTCTGCAAGGGGTAACTGCTCTGGGACGAGCTTTTTACCCCCCATGTATAAAAAAAATGATATTGAAACATCATATTCATGGTATCGAAATAATGACGCTGACATTACATTTCCGTTTTTCCGATTAGCTCAATCTCCTGTAGGGGATAACTGTTGCATGAAAATGAAAACATAAACTCGTTAGTGAAATGACTAACATAACTCCAAATGAACACCATTAATCAGGGCATCGTTATCGTATGATCGTCGCCTGTATCTCGATGGAAATAGCAATCAACATCACTGTCGGCATTGTTGTATGTAACGTGAAATCAAAAGCCAAAAACAGCATCAGTGTTAGGGCGTTGTCAAATTGAACACCGTAAAATAAACATTAGTTTTAGCATCAAACTAAACCTAGGTCAAAGGGAAATGCACTGAATTTTAATTGCATTTCATTTGAGCAGCAACTGAAGTCAATGTTTGTTCAGTTCTTTCAACGCGGGGTACAGTTAAACATTTCCTTGACTGATATTTTTGGCAGGTGGGAGAAGGGAAACTTGTCTGGTAAGACTCCAGAGAAACAAAAGAGAGAAATCGTTATTGTTGAAAATGCTGTAAAGAGAGATAGAGAGAGAGAGCTGTCATTTAAAGTGGGTATTCCGCCTCTTATCGCCAAACTACCCAGATCTTTAACCTTTCTTGGTTCAAATACTTCTACTTAAAAGAATACCCTTTTTAAATGAGGTTGATTTGAAAGCTGAAAGTTTTCAGACTACAAGCTCGTTGACCTTTGATAAAACGACTACAGGTTTTTATTACTCTGTTTTCGTATGCTAATTTTTCACTGACGATTCCTAAAAAGATTTTTCTTTCTTTTTGTGACGAAACGGTTTGACCTTTGCTTTATATTTAAATTCCTTCCGGTCTTTTAAAGTTAGTAGAGTAGTCCCAGGGATGTTCACTTATTTCAGATCCAAAAAGAACGTTTCTCATGTAACATCATTGTTTAAACTAAACTAATTATGAGGATTATTCATTTCCAATTTTGAAGAGCACGGCAAAGTTATGGTATATATATATATATATATATATATATATATATATATATATATATATATATACTATATCTATATTATATATATTATATATATATATATATGTATGTATATATATTACATGTATATATATATATATATATATATATATCTATATATATATATATATAATATGGTATAATGTATATATATGTATGTATATATATATCATATATATATATATATATATCTATATATATTATTATCTATATATATATATATATTATGTGAGAGATTAGAGAGAGAGAGGAGACGAGAGAGAGAGAGGAGAGAGAGAGAGAGGAGAGAAGAACAAAATGAATTTATACTGATGACTTATCACCCAGTCTCTAAAAGATTGTTTCATATGCAAAAGGTCCATTTTGATAATGGAGTTTTTTTTTTTATATATTGTTTTTCTGGGGGGAACATTAGTAAGCACGGGTTATATATCACAAAGTCGACTGGAACATCATTGGATTATGCTGAGTTTATTACATGATAAATGTGATTGCAATCTCTCTCTCTCTCTCTCTCTCTCTCTCTCTCTCTCTCTCTCTCTCTCTGTATTAAATAAATGTTTCCTATAATTCTTGCCAATTCTGCATCACAAAAAATAATTTTACGATATTCATATGATCTATGTTATTAAGTACTGAAGAAATTTACATACATATTTCATGTTATCTTATTAGCTTGCAAGAACAGTCTCAAATGACGTAGGTATAGTGTAGAGAAATATAATGTTTTTTAATCTCGGAATAATAACATCTAATTGACTTGTAAAGATACACTGAAAAATATAATTCTCTTTATTTTCATTTTAGACATTTTCCACTATTTTGGAACCTTTAGGAAGCCGATTACATAATTCTGGATGTTTATGAGATAATAAAGACAATTAATTTAAATTGATTAGCTTAAGCCATTTTTTTACAATATATACACACACACACACACGCACACACACACATATATATATATATATATATATATATATATACATATATTAATATATATATATATATATATATATATATATATATATCACATATACAAAGCTTAAGACCGTGTACTGATACCTTTGGTTATATTCCCCTGAATGAAAATAAAGCTTTCAAGGTTTCCTTCGTTCAATAAGTTTTGAATATTCTAATTTTTCTTTCCTATTCTATTCTGCACATGCTGACCCTGGAACAGATACAAGGAATTTGTTTTTAACATAGCCATTTGATATACTAAGTTAAATAGAATAAAAAAAATGGGTTATTATGTGAAGGAATCATGGTAATTGTGGGCCACACGAGAGGTGGAGAGTATAACTGTGAAAAAAAGGGCCAACAAACGCTTGATATAGTTTAATGGAACATACCCCAACCGTTCTGCTACTTCGTTGACTGCAAATTGCTGACGTACACACACACACACACACACACACACACACACCACATATATAATACATTTTTATCAGACACTCACGCTCCAGCAGAGATCTTTCACATTTACAATTGATCCATGATCCTGCCGATAACAACCAGTTCAGCAGCACCAGTATGCAGTAAATGTGCCCCACTGGAAATTCTCAGCTCCAGAGGTCTTTATTCCTCATCACCGTTGGTTAAGGTTAAGTATATTTCGTTATTCACCAGACCACTGAGCTGATTAACAGCTCTCCTAGGGCTGGCCCGGAGGATTAGATGTTTTATGTGGCTAGGAAACCAATTGGTCACCTAGCAACGGGACCACAGCTTATTGTGGGATCCGAAGCCACAAATATATCGAGAAATGAATTTCTATCACCAGAAATAAATTCCTTCGATTCCGCGTTGCCGAGCCGGGATTCTAACTTCGGACCACCGGATTGGCAGCCTGGAAGCGAAAAAACACCACTCGTCCAGCGTGAACTCAGCTCCTGAGGATGTTGTGCAATAAGTGCTTCAAATGTTCAAGCTACGATGCACTCACAGAACCAGTACAAAAGGAGGCTGATTCAGTAGAAAAAAAAAAAACCTACTGGAGCTTGTGCCAGACACACCAACTAGCTTGCAGTAATAAGTGGTAGAAACACCAACCTGAGGAAGATATAGAAAACGATCAGGCAAAGATCCTCTCTCGGACTAATGTATTAGAACAGGAAGGGTGATACGTGCCTAATAGACCAGACGTGACGTTAATTGACAAAATCAAGAAGAGAGTATCTCTCACTGATGTCTAATACCATGGGACACCAGAGATGAGATTGAAAGCGATTGAAAAATATTAAAATATCAAAGTATTACCTATAAAAAAAATATATATATAGGGATATATATATATATATAATAATATATTCTATATAGTATAATATAT
>NC_087207.1:89259734-89275994 GCF_015104395.2 Macrobrachium nipponense
TGTGGGCTAAGCTGAAATCTGTGATCTTGTGCTATTAATATTTTGCTAAAAAGGAAGTCATAATCCTTTGCAACAGCGATTCTATAGGGATAAAAAATTGTTGATACTAGGTTTAAAATTCGGGAGGCAGACGTCCGACCCACAGAGAGCGATTTCTCACTCTTCGACATAACTCTATTTGAACAGGTTGAAGACAGAATTTCTGTTTTATTGAAACGTAATAGTACACCTAAAACTCTTTACCTTCTATTCTGTCTACTAATTTACGCTGAAGGAACTTTACTGGTCTTGTAAAAAGTCGAGTGAAATAAATAATCTAAAAAAGTGAGTGATTCGAACACTTTCGTTTTATATGTTCATAGAACCGTGTCACTGAGTCTCTTTAAATTCCCATGTATTTTGAATTTATCTCATTTCTAACATTAACCGGCCCTCAGACCTGAAACTTCATTTCGAAGAATCCCCGACAGTTGTCTCACTCTTCAAGTTCAAAGACAGCTCAGTCCTTTGTTTACATCCAACTTTTATATCTAGTCAAGTGCCCCAGATGTATTCAGGGATCTATGTATATGTGCAAAGAGCTGTTGCGAGTGCGCATGATGCTCACAGAGGGTCATCTTCAGAACTGGGAGTAGATGTCTAGCCCAGAAACAATCTAATATCAAATCATTTTCAAAATATGTAAAACCGATAGACAATAAAGATTTTTCATAATGTAAGACGAATCAAAAAGAAACGACCCCTCAAAAATACTGGAATCTATTTATTATCAATTGACTTTACCACCGTTTAAACTCCAAACGTCATCCACAACAATTGTTTTATTGCTGATGTCCTTGTTGGCTTTTTTTCTCTTCTGTATGTTGTTATTGTCTCTTCTCTCTCTTCTCTCTCTCTCTACTCTCTCTCTCATCTCTCGTCGTAACTCTATAACGACTATATGTTTTTACTCTTCTGGGTAGGTTGTCACAGCATTTGCTTGTTCTTTTAAGTAAATGTTTTATTCATTATATTCTGAATGTTTTAACGTATTATAATATGTAATTTCGGATTTTTATTAGTTTTATTGTCGCCCATGTTCGCTTTGTTTGCAGCCTGGAAATGCAACTATGTGAGTTTTGAAACGTCGGCATATATTTTAATAAATGCATATTTATAGTGCCTTTCCTGACCCGCCTTAGGTTGTTCTTCGAGCTGTTTGCTCCGGAAATTGGGAGTTATCATCGAGTCTACAGACAGTTCAGCTGGCGCCAATGGCATGGTTTTAGAATTTTCTTTGTCCTTACTCTCCCTATTGAAACTTCGTGCTGGTGTACTGAACCATTTTCATGAGTGATTCGGACTAGATATGAACACTCTCTCCTCGCCAAGTGCCGCTCATTGAGACCATTTACCAAGAAACGGGAAAAGAAAAATTAGTTTAGATTTATCTACAGTACTTCCACTGATAACATAGTACCACGGTTTTGTTAAGTTTAAGCTAATAAGACTTCTCTGTATCACTCGAATCTATACTGATTCTACCAGAAATTGTTAGAAAATTGAATAAGTTCAAATACATGGTTTAAAGAGACTCAGTGACACGGTCTATGACAAACGGAAGTGTTGAATCACTCCACATTTTTTAGATCTGTTATTTTCACTCGACTTTTTAACAGACCATTAATATCTTCCTTTCAGCGTATTATTATTAGACATTATAAGAAGTACGAGTTTAGGTGTTGCTATTCCTGTTTTCAATAAAACATAAATTCTGTCTCTCCTTCAATAGAGTTTGTCCGAAGAGGGGGAGGGGATTCTTCTTCTTTGGGACTGGGACTTCTGCCTCCCGAATTTTAACTAGTTATCAACATTTTTTCTCCCTATAGAATCACTGTTTCACAGATTTATTGACTCTTCTTTTAGCCCTATGTAGATAGCCTAGAGATCACGCGATTTCAAGCTTAGACTCACACACCTCATCAACAACTTAAAAACACGATGACCCCTTCTTCCGTGAGAGAGGATTACCTTCCCTTCAGAACTTAGCCTGATAAAGATCATCATTAATCGTCAAGCCGGGCAAAGGTAGGGGTACAAGTTTATTCTCAATAAACATGACTACATAGATAAAGGAAATTCCTTGATGATACTCAAAATTTGAAAAACTCGGCTCCCCTGACTTGTATAATATAAATTATCCGAGGATAATTAACCATTCCTCAGAGCATTGAAACCAAATGTATTATAGGACGAACGCATGTACCAAAGTTTGTTTGTTACAGGTTCTTCATAGGTATTCTGTATGGATTCCCAGGTTCCCAAGACGCGATGTCCTCAATGCTCCTCTTCTTTCCTCTATTAACACGCCAACTACAATCTTGCTACATTCCCTAGTTACCTATTCTGGAAGATCAAACAAACAAAGAATGAGTAAAAAAAAGGAAGGATAAAGAAAAAATGAAAAAACGAAAAAAACAAGCAAGGAAAAAAAAAAAAACCATTTAACTAAGGGCCTTCCCTTAACGTGTTTCTGCTGACCGACCTCAGGATGAATTTCAACGGACATCCGACTTATTCGGGTTAGCCTGGACGTTTTGAATCCTTGTTCCCAACGTACCCTGTGGGGGAAACATTCAATTATTTTAAATAAGTTTTTCCTGAGTGACAATGCTTTATTTCATAATTTCAGCAAGAATCGTTTTAAAACAGTTTTTTAGAAGCTGGTGCGTGATGGACACAGCCTTCTTTTCATGGAGTTCTTGTTACAAACAGTGGAGGGAATGGCCATGGAAGTCCTTTGGGACCTACGTTCGCAAGACATTTTTTATGACTCTCTGAAGAGCACATATGATACCTGCCCCCTTATCTTCCTCCCTTTATTTATAACGTTATGTTGATGCACGTTGTCCTATTTAAACAAGATTTTAATGCAGATTCTTTCTTGGACTCGTCAATACCCAACACCCAACATTAAATTAACGCTAGAAAAGATCTAATGGTAAACTCCCATTTTTGATGTTCTTGTTTCCAAGAATCGGTAGGATTCCACACTGGTATATATCGTAAAGTCACATTTACGGGTTTAAGGGATGACATTTTATAGCTCGTGTTATTTCATCACTTTAATTAAACGCTGTTTCTACTCTCCTCCACAGGGCTTTTACTCTGTCATCTATTGGCTGACCTTTCTGAAGAATAACACCTCTTTCAAACTATTTCGGAACAACTGTTTTCCATCAAACTTATTCTTCAGACAGTTTAAGATATGTTTATAGAATGATGACGCACCTCCTCTATATCACACGGTCCCCTAAAATGAATTTGTCGCGGCTTTCCCCTCCTACAATATTACACTAGTCGGAAGCAAATTGTAACGATCATTCAAAAGGAATTAAGCCCTCAACCTGAAACTCATTCCGAAGACCCCGAACAGTTTGGCTCCACTCTTCAATTTCAAAGACAGCTCAGTCCTTTTGTTTACATCCAACGTTTATATTAGTAACAAGTGCCCCATATGTAGTCAGGGATCTATGTCGGATGTCACAAAGAGGCTGTTGCGAGTGCGCATTGATGCTCACGAGGGGTCGCTTTCAGACTGGAGTAGATTGTCTACCCTGACAATCAATATAAAATCTTCAAATATGTAACCTATATGAGCAATAAAGAGTTTTCATAGTAGACAGGTTACAAAAAAGAAAACGACTAACCATACTGGAATTTATTATTTATCATTGACTGTACCACCGTTAAAATCCCAACCGTCATCCACAACAATTGTTTATTGCCTGATTGTCTTGTTGAGCTGTTTTTTCTCTGTCTGTATTTTGTTATTGTTTCTCTCTCTCTCTCTCTCTCTCTCTCTCTTCTCTCTCCCATCTCTCTCTCTCTCGAATCGTCGTACTCTATAACGACTAGTAATGTTTTTTTAACTTCCTTCTGGTAGGTTGTCACCACCCGTTTGCGTGTTCTTTAAGTATGTTTATTAATTATATTCTGAAATGTTTTTAACATAATTATAATATGTAATTCTGTATTTTATTAGTTTATTGATCGCCAATGTTTCCTTGTTTTGCAGCCTGAATGCACTATGTGGAGTTGTGAAACGTCGGCATATATTTAATAAATCCTATGGTAGTGCCTTCCCTGACCCCCTTGGATGTGTTTCTTCGAGCTGTTGCTCCGGAAATTGGAGTTTTTATATAGCTATATAGTATTATATATATTATATCTATATATTATTATATATATATATCTAATATATATATAATATATATATATATATATTATATATATACGTATATATAATATATAATATATATATATATATAATTTCTCCATCTCTCCCTCGTTCATAAACTAGATATGACTCAAAGGAACGCTGTCTTATGGCGAAACTTGACCCATTTCCTCATCATAAGTTCACCCAGGCTGCAAGGGCTTAAAATGTAGAGGGTATGACGCAACCAAACAGTGTTTGTTTATTTGTGCCCAACACACAAAGGCCTCTGTCAACATACGCTGGATGTCAATACTGGGTCGAATTGCGATGAGCAATAACCAGAAGAATGCAAGGACATCGAGGAACAGGGTTGAAGAAGACGAAGGAATAAGAAGAAGAATAGGAATAAGATTAAAGATTAGTGCCAAAAGACCAGCACGGGACCAATGAGGTAATTATTCGGGGGTAAAGGGAAACTAACCAGCAAAAGCTTGAAAGGTTTTAAAGGAGGAAACCCTCAAAGCAGTTTTACACTAATGAAACAATTGTCCAGAGAGGGTCATTATTATATTATTATATTATTGTACTTAGGAAGCATACCTCTCTCCTCAGCATACTTTATTAAAAGTATGCTACTTCAGCAGCGTTACACTTGTAGAGATTCTATCTATTTTGCGAATAGCGGCTTTTTCCGTGCTATTAAACAATGCTGAGTAAGAGCGCCTATAGAGGTCATGGTAAAATACAGGGTCAAAATAGGTGTATTTTTTAAATTTTCAGATAAACTATATACCATAGTCATCAAACCCTTAACGATTTTCTCTCTCCTCTCTCTCTCTCTACTCGCTCTCCTCTTTGCTCAATCTCTCTCTCATCTCTCCTCTTTCTTAAAGCGAGCTTCGTCTGAGCCTGCGACATCCCTCGGCTGGGAAGCTGAGGTGGACTTATCTTGGTGCGGTGTCGTCCTCCTTATATCTGTGGCTGACAAGCAGGGGGTTCTGCGCCATGCTTGTCTCTATTGGCTGGTGGCGGTGAGTCTTGTTTTCCATTGGCTGCCTGGCCAGGTCTCAAGCCCACTTTCTTCGGCCGATGGTTGCGTTGCAGCATATCCTGCAGCCGCCTGGACCTTCCTAAGGCGGGCGCTGTAACTTGGATGGGGCGTTGCGCTACGCTGTGGACGTCACGGCTACTTGTTTCCATCGGCTGCAGGATACCTTCGTTCGGGGCTTGTCATCGTAGAGTTGTCATGGATTCGGTTGGGTCATTGTTGTGGCCGGTCTTCTCTACTCGTCGGGAGGAAGATTCTTCCTGCGTCGTATTTCATTAGGTTTTTAATTTGCTGGATGGTAGCGCCTCGCAGCAGGCGGCATACTGACGGGCATCAGGGCCTTCCTAGATCTTCGTGTTCTTTATGAATGACATATCGGAGATGGCCTCGTGATGTTTGGTGGCGGGCGTTGTTCTTTATAGCCCCCTCTTGGGCTTGGCACGAAGTCCTCTCGACCGTCTCTGGTCGTCCTACCTACGTAGGCGCGCTGCATCCGGGACTGGGCATTGTATACTGGTACCTCAATGCGTCGGCTTCAGGGGTTCTCGTGCTCTTGTTGAGGATGGTATTATTATATTATTATTATTATTATTATTATTATTATTAAGTTTCGTTTGCAATCATGAAAGCATCTACACCAAACTGACTTCCCCGAAATTTGCCGTTCTGGGTTTATTTTCTTCTTTCTCCTTCTGATGATTGAAAAACATACCTTGGTAAAAATATAATGACTTGGGTTGGTCAGTTTCTTTCTGCAAGCTTCGACATATTTCGGAGCCGTGTGCTTCTTTTTCCTTTCTATTGTTTATAATTTCTGCTGCGTCTTTAGCCCGTCTGTAATTTTCATTGTTATTCTGTTAGCATAAGATACATATTTAACAAGAGACTGCTCGGTGTTTCGTAACTGGGTGTTGAAAAGACCCCACTCGGTGGGTTAATTCTTTAGTCAGCAGTCTGCTAAATTGTCTCTCAGAATTTTATGAAGGAAAGTTCAAGTAAGGTGATCTGGGGGGGAATGCCGAGATGATATAACTCTCCCGTATTCGGTCTTGTACTTTTTCTTTCTTTCATCCCTTTTGACCACATCATCTCAAGATCTCAATATTCCCAGAGGGCCTTTTGGGAACCTGCAGTATGGTGGGTCTCCTTTTGTTACATATTTCTTTATGAGACCCCAGTTTCCTGGTCGGACTTCTTTGTCCTTTCATCCGTAGGCCTTATACAGGAGAAAGAAGCTTTCTATCTACTCTTACTAGTTTTTATGGTGCTCTTTAGATTTCTCTCCCTATTTTAAATGCTTTCACGATTCTTTAAATGTAGTTTTTCAAAGAGAGATTCTAATTTATCTATTGTTCCAACAGTAAATAAAGAAAAACTGGATACAACTCAAGCACTAGTGAAAAGTATATATATACTATATATATATATATTATATATTATATATCTATATATTCTATATATATATTATATATATATCTATATTTATAATCTATATATATAATAATCTATAAATAAGCCACATGCTTTCATTACCCAATTACTATCATTAAATCCATTTTTACCACAAATAATCGAATACCTTCATGAAATTTTCTTTAGTATTATTCTTTGTGAGTTTCTTTATCAAATGCCTTGACTTTTTTTGGTAAGCTTGTATCGGAAATGAGGTCATATTTCTCTCTATCTCTCTCTCTCTCGTCTCCTCTCTCTCTCTCTCTCTCTCTCTCATTATAAACTATGACTTCTGTAAATCTCTTCCGCTGGCATAATCCTTGGAAAAAATATTGACTACTTAGAAAAGCTCTCTCTCTCTCTCTCCTCCTGCTTGTTTCTATCAGCTTCTCCTCCCAGTACTCTAATGAACTTGCGATAAGTCTTTTTAATAACGAAGATTTCTGCTCAGCTTCATTATCCGTGATTCTGAAGACGGGACCTCCTTTGGAAGCATTCTTTAAATCCCTTATTCTGTTTCATAAAGTGATGTTGATGATGATCTCTCTCTCTCTCTCTCTTCCTCTCTCTCTCTCTCTCTCTCTCTCTCTCTCTTTCGCTTTCTTGGAACACAGCAACACGGCCCATTTTCAAACACCGGTCGCTGGAACATCATGTGGATTCTACCGCGGCTATTGCTTGGTATTGATTGGCAAGGATTAAAATATTTATTCCTCTCTCCTCTCTCTCTCTCTCTCTCTTCTATCTCTCTCTCTCTCTCTCTCTGTGACTATGCTGTCGGTATATCAGAAGACTTTGCGTTTGAGGATCTTCCTTGTATTTAGTCATGAAAAGTGATACCTGTTCATATAACAGATTAGCTTTGCTCATTACTATAAATGCGACGATGTCAGTGATAATGTATTAAATTTAAATTCATATTAATTGTTATTATATGGTATAGTATATGATGACCGATTAAAAATTTTGATTGGTTCATAATAGAAAATAATGATTATTGTTTACAAATATATAATTTTCCATTTGTACTTTTCAATCGACTTAATAAAAACTATATCCATAACTGAGAATGCAAGCGAATTTTTTTAACATAGCAACTTCAATGTCCAGGTTTCTGTTGATAAAACATCATGAAGGATTCACGCTAGGTGGTTTGACGGTGCGGCAGTATCGTCCATCTGTGAGGATGGACGCAAATATAGCCAGATCTTATCTATTTCTTCATTTTCTTCGATAATTGAACCGCAGTAAAGGTACAACTATAAGAGGAACTTTGGGGAGTTTCTCTCTCTCTCTCTTCTCTCATCTCTATCTACGTCATCGATCTCTCGTCTACTCCCGGTTCTACTCTCTCTCTACTCATCTCTCTCTCTCAAAAAGGGGGTGCCGCGAGACTCGGTAGCAATAGAACAGCATATGGTGATAAGTATTCTTAGGCAATAACCATTCAATTTGGAGATATCAATTTGGTAGAATCACACAGTGATTTGGAAGGTTAGTTGCGCAAAGAAATCGGGAAAGCTTTGGATATCACGTCTGGCGCGCAGGATCGGCATGTTGGCACTTTTAGATGTATCATCCTCAACACAGGGATAAGCTTTGCAGGCAATGATTTGCAACACGGTTCAGACATTCGAGATACTATTAAGCGCAACAACTCAGTCAGCCATTGGAGATTTTTAATTTTGCAACAATGTGAATCCGTTGTGTCCGACTGCAGCAGTCTTTCGTTTTTTTTTATTTTTTACTAACTAACTACGCAAAAGGTGGAGCATAACTAACCTGCACATAGATCAGCCATGCAAGATATTCTCTTACACCGTAGGTTTTCGTTTCATTGAGATGAAAGGGAGCGATATTTGTTTTAAGAAAAACGGGAGCTTGCATCTTTACTTTCCAGGTATGAGTAGCAAGTTAAACGAGGTTGCGGTAATGAAGATAAGGAAATAACATCCCCACATCTTCTTTGATACGTTTTTTCCCATCGAGGGAATGAACTTGTTTGGTTCTTTTAACTGCCTCCATTTTGCGGTGGTAATGTGAGGCCTAAACTATTGAGTTAATTATAAAGTTCAAGTGTCACCAATCAAAAAAAAAAAAAAAAAAAAAAAACTTCAAAACGCAATAAGAAACAAATAGAACTCGATATGAACTAAAACCATGAAGCAGATGATCGAGATACATATAGGAACATAAGATTTATGAATATGCAAACTTGAATTTTGTAAGAACACGGGGACAAATTATTTGAGACCGATGACGAAGTTGTCGTCCATCGAGCGCTCTCTGATGGCAGGAAGAAATAAAAGTGATGAACGTCAATTGC
This sequence comes from Macrobrachium nipponense, assembly GCF_015104395.2. NCBI lineage: Eukaryota > Metazoa > Arthropoda > Malacostraca > Decapoda > Palaemonidae > Macrobrachium > Macrobrachium nipponense. The sequence continues at coordinate 89,268,762 of NC_087207.1, forward strand.
TTTGATTATTCTGGAACTTATGTCTTTGTCCTTAAGTTAAAATGACAGTCCTTCATTTACGTGGAATATCGAAAACATGTTTTGATGCGATGTTGTTAGTTTACTCAACTTTAAGAGTTTTGTCATCATGGCTGGTAAAAGAGTCTTACAGGGGATGACCATTCTGTTTTGTGATGTTCATTTGGAAAACTGCCCCAATTGGGTCCACCTAAGCGGTTTCTTCCTTTTCTTTCTTTTTGTCACTGGAAGAAAAAATAAGCTCCGCGGAAGTCTATTCAGAAGCGTAAACATATATTTACATTCCTACATGCTCATCATTTCGTGTGAGATGGTAAATGCAACTTCTCCAGTTATTGAAATAAAGAATTACATGATATGGAAGCATCAGGAGTCAGCACTTATGATATTTCCTAGTATCTCTGTCGCTCCGGCACTTACCAAACTAGACAAAGAGGCCTTGTTTGACCCAGGCCGGCTCGTGCAACTGAACTATCCTTCGTATTATTCACTTAACAATAGCAAATCATAAAGGCTACTCTGAAGTCGATATCCAATAACGAACAATAAGACTTCTTATGGGTAGGGAACAATTGTTTTGTTATCCAATATGGAAGACAGACTCTCTAATTAGTGTAATAGACTAAGTAAATAAGGTCAATGAGCTGGAGAACTGACTTCCAAAAGCTCAGCAGATTTGTCGCAGGGATGACAGATGGTAGGATGCGATGAGGGTCCGTGTCATTCAATGTATACATCAGTGGGTCGGTTAATTCATGACCGCGTGAAGAGCATTTTGTAATCGACAATTGGAAACCTCAGTTGGAGTAACAAGTGGGGAATCATGATTGTCCTACTTCGATGACAATGGACATCATGGCTTGCAGAGGAGGGATGATGGAGAGATTTACTCGATTCTGAGAAATCTTCTGCAGTGTCATTCATGAATGGATAAAGGCAAGAATAACGAGGTGAGAGATGGAGGGCGGATAAATAGAAAAAGGCTGGAGAAAGAAAGCAATAATTGGAATATTTATTATTATATAATATAATTTATATATATATCTATTATATATATATATAATATATAATATATATAACATATACACCCACCCACACACACATACACACCACACACACACACACACACACACACATATATATATATGTATTATATATATTAGATTATATATAATATCGATATATTATATATATTATATATTGTGCATTATCATATATATATATCTATATATATAATATATATATATTATATGTTATATTTATAGATATTTATATATATTTATATATGTATATATATATATATATATATATATATATAATATATATTATTATATATATATATATTATCGCTATGTGTGTGTGTATATATATAGCTATCGAGCTCTTATCTATATATTCTATATTATCTATATATATATATATCACTATCTATCTATATTATCTATCTCTATATATATATTCCTCTCTACTCTATATATCTATATCTCATATATATATTATTCTATATATATATATATATATTCTATCTATATATATATCTGTATATTTACATGATACACACCCACACCCACACTATATTATGTATATATATATATATATATATATATTATATATATATACTATATTATATATATATATATATATTATATCTATATAATATTATACATATATATCTATAGCATATATCTACATATAAAAGGACCCTTAAGAAACGCCAAACTATAAATTAGTTTTTTCTTTATATTTTGGCTTTTTTATGGCTCTTTTCATTAGTGGAAGGGAATTCTGTTGTAACAGAAATTTTTACCAGTTATATATATATATATATATATATATATATATATATATATATATATATATATATATATATATAGTATATATATATATCATTCGAGCTACAAATGTCCTTTAATATCTAATTCGCTCTACCTCGGAATTTATATATTTTCATATATGTACCGAGGGGGAATTTTTTAGTTGATAATAATTTCGTACCCACATGGGATCAAACCACCGTCCAGTTGGACGGGGAACGAAATCAGGATCGGACAGTGACTCTACCGAAACGGCTTCAGAGAGGCTAAAGGTTTATATCGATTCTGACCATTACAAATCAACGCCGATCTCGTTGTATTTTGTAATTAGAATCGATATGAAACCCCCTCCACCATGCTAGCCGATTCGAGCGTTTGACCCACGCAGCCTTGTTATGAATATTTATCACATCACCGTGATTCATACAAATCATTCGAGCTACAAATGTCCTTTAATATCTAATTCGCTCTACCTTGGAATTGATATATTTTCATATATGTACAAGGCTGCGTGGGTCAAACACTCGAATCGGCTAGCATGGCGGAGGGGGTTTCATATCGATTCTAATTACAAAATACAACGAGATCGGCGTTGATTTGTAATGGTCAGAATCGATATAAACCTTTAGCCTCTCTGATAGCCGTTTCGGTAGCGTCACTGTCCGATCCTGATTTCGTTCCCCGTCCAACTGGACGGTGGTTCGATCCCATGTGGGTACGAAATTATTATCAACTAAAAAATTCCCCCTCGGTACATATATGAAAATATATCAATTCTGAGGTAGAGCGAATTAGATATTAAAGGACATTTGTAGCTCGAATGATTTATATGATTCACGGTGATGTAATAAATCATATCTATTATATATATATATATATATATATATATATATATATATATATATATATATATTTGTAGAGATGCATAAGCAAACTTTTGAAAAGCTTTGATTCATTTCCTGTATATCTGATAAGTAAAACAGTACATTAGATAAGGATAAAGGGACCAAAAGAGTCACCTGTATATGCAAATAATCATACGCACTCATTAATAAAATTTTTAAGGAAATATAATTAGATTGACTGACGTCCCAAGCACATTGCATTCAACTATCTTATTCGGATCAATTTTCACTATTAAGAATATGACTGCAGTCCTTACACATTTGAATGAAGGGCGAAAGTGTTTTTTTACTTTGTCGAGCAATATAACACTTCAAATTAAGTTAATGGCTGTTCCTCGCGAATTATGATCGAGTGAACATTTCAGCTTTCGTGCGCACTTGCATTTATTCCCATTCGGCACAGAATTCCACTCTCGTGACGGAAACGCATTAATCATAGGTATTAAAACCAGACTGAGAGCCCAACAGGTGATATACCCTTTAGTAATTGTTGCAATAATGGCGACAGAAATGGTATTAGCTCTCATATATTCACGAAGCAGTACTAAAGGTTAATGTCCTCTGCGTCAAAGGAGATTAAGGTTTCTGCAGTGGATAATTTTTGAGGAAGTAAACAGCGATGTAACGGCGATGTCCAGTGTAAAAAGTCAATCAACACTTGAGTTGCCTTGGGGCAGATTTGCAGTAAGTGAAATCTTCCAGTTAATCAGGGGCACGGCCAAGTGAATTTGAGAGAGAGAGAGAGAGAGAGAGAGAGAGAGAGAGAGAGAGAGAACTGTCAGTGGGAAAAAGGGTTCAGGGTCTTCATTCAGTATTCAACACTATTCCTTATTAACCGTAGACCCCTAACCCACAGCCCAACCAGATAAAGAAACATTCTAACTGACCTCAAGATAAAACCCGACTATACACACACACACACACACACACACACACCACACACACATATATATATATATATATATATATATATATATATATATATATATATATATATATATTTATATATATATAGGTATATAGGTATATATATATATATATATATATATATATATATATATATATATATATATATGATATATATATATATATATATAGTATATATATAATGGTATATAGGTATATATATATATATATATATATATATATATATATATATATATATATATATATATATATATATATATTATACTACCTATATATACTATATATACATATATATATATATATATATATATATATATCTATATATATATATATATATATATATATATATATAGGTATAGGTATAAGTATATATATATATATATATATATATATATATATATATCTATATATATATGTGTGTGTGTGTGTGTGTGTGTGTGTGTGTGTGTGTGTGTGTAGTATATTTATATATATAGGTATACATAAATGTATCGAAAAAGCCTGTGCTTCCATAAAGTGTCAGCTGAAAGTAGCAGCGTCTCTCACTCTCCTAAGAATCTGGGAATCAAACTATACTTTTAGTCAGAGGCCGACACCCGCTGGCAAGGTATCTATCAACCTCTCCTCTTCACATCTAATTGCGGAAGCTTACTCCTTTTCCCAGCAGTCAAAAAGACTGGCTCTTGCTACCTGGGCATCCACGGGTTCCTATGAATGGCCATCCATTCCGCTGTGCCCTGAGGCTCTTACCATAACTCTCTTACATTGGAGCGTTCTCAGATATTACCGCTTTGCCAGGAGCAAACTATTTTTAAGAGCAGGGCAATTTTCATCTCAGAGACCCATTCAGTAAATGCTCTAAATTTGTGGAATCTTTTCAACTTCTTTCATTGTAGTTTGGGGACCTCGGTCTTCAATGTAATCCAAGGGTTTTGTGATACTAGATTATACATACATACATACATACATACATACATACATACACACACATATATATATATATATCCCATTGTCAATATTCGTATCAGTTTTGACTACTAAAATAACCGATGAATAGAAGGTCAGTTCTGTCAGTATCTCTTCAAGTCAGGATCGAAGAAATTTCGTAAGCCAAGACAAATGCGTTATGGCTTACTCCCCCCCCCCCCCCCCCCCCCCCCCCAACCCCACCCCACCCCTCAAAAAAAAGTTACAGCCAAGCGTGAAAAATTGAAACGTCAAAAGTATATAATAACTATACGACATCCCTGCTCATGATAGAAGTGATGCAATATTTGAAAACAGCTTCCTGTGTTTCCCTTAAATGCCTCTTACTTCTTCCTAATGAACACCATATTTTTTGGAACGTTGAATTTCAAGTTAATGGCCCAAGGATGTCTGGCAGCTCCAGACGAAAGCTCGCTTGCTTCAAGAAAGAGAGAGAGAGAGAGAGAGAGAGAGAGAGAGAGAGAGAGAGAGAGCGAAAATTTTTAATGACTTTGATGACTATGGTATCATAGTTTATCTGTAAAATTCAAATATATACACCAATTTTGACTGTATTTGATCATGACCTCTATAGGCGCTCTACTAGCCTGTTTAAGTAGCACGGAAAAAGCCGCTATTCGGAAAATAGAGAAGAATCTCTACAAGTGTAACTCTGCTGAAGTAGCCATTACTTTTAATAAAGTATGCTTGAGAGAGGCTCTGCTTCCTAAATAATAATAATAATAATAATAATAATAATAATAATAATAATAATAATAATAATAATAATAATAATAAGAGGGTTACATGCTTGCTCAGCAATTAAACAAAAGGTTTCGAGACATAGCAAATTAAGAAATTTTGAAGATACGCCTTCAAACTCTTCGAATAAGTATTCTCAAACCCAATAACCTTAGCAGACGGGAGAATATATATGTTATTGAACAGAGTATATAAGTCGGACAGACAGGTAATAACTGAGGACGAATAAGAGAAAATATTTTTTCAGTAACCCACTGAGACTTCATTAATTTCACCTTAATCTACATTAAAACCAGGTTTTTAGAGATGCTAAAAAAAATAGGAACGGAGAGACAACAGAAGCCATTAAAAATGCAAATACTCGGACGGAACATTTCTCCTCTCTCTCTCTCTCTCCCCCGACCTGCAAAGGGCGTTGCAGCTTCGGCTCGTATTTCCTGCGATAAAAAGGCGTCTTTATGGATGGTGGCTCTCTCTCTCTCTCTCTCTCTCTCTCTCTCTCTGAACGCGGCACTGTTATTACAGCAATTGCCATGAGGCATTCTGCGTTTGTTTATCGGCACCATTCCCAAAGGCGGTGTGCGTTAGCATTCTTTCCCAAAAGGTTATTTATACTTGGATGAATTATATCTGGAGTGAATGATTCTTTATCCATTTTTTCTCTTTGTTTTAATGTGTGGTATCTGTTCTCTCTGTATATATATATCCCTTTACTTCCTCTTACTTCTTCCTAATGGACACCATATCCTTTGGAAGCTTGAATCTCAAGTCAACGGGCTCTGAGGGATTGTTCCATATGAATAGGTTTCATTTACTGGATGGTAATAATAATAATAATAATAATAATAATAATAATAATAATAATAATAATAATAATAATATATCTAAAGGTCGGATTTTATTGGAACTTAAAGATATAAGTTACCATGGACTGCATTTCTTGTAAAAATTATTAAAACAATGGATTATGTGGTCTTTATCTGATTCATTTCTAGTTTTTCTAAAGACTCTTTATTTGTTCGTCGAATAATGCAGCCAGAATGTTTATTTCACCACGATGAACAAAAACCATTAATGTTGTGGGAGTTTCCGCAAACGAAGTTCGTGCACTATTCAGCTGTTAAAGTCAATGTTGCATTGGTGTGAAACGAGTTCAATTCTTTAAAGGAAGGAGAAGGTTTTGGGAAAAGTAAGAAGCATTTCAGCGCTAATCCTTCAACAACTTGATTGTTCTTCGTCTTGTTTGCCCACTCCATTCGCCTATATCTTAATTATTGTCTTCCTCCCTCCTCGCGAAACTTATGAACAATTTCTTATCGGCAACCTCCTTATATTTCCTATTTCTTTATTTCCTTTACCCCCATGGATCATGTCTCCAAGGAACTTTTCTAATTTTTTTTCCTAAACTTTCGTTCTTCTTTTCCGCTAGCCACTTTTCAGTCCTTCCTACTCTACATATACCTAAGTAAGCAATTCATCTCACAGCTTATGTATACGCCTTCATTTATATAGGTAATATTGAGTTCTTTAGTCTAACACTAAAACACAACCATAAGTGCTTGTTGCTACGTTATAATTTAAGTCTTACATCTTTTCCTCTGTACTCTACCATTCCTACGAACTAAAGAAAATATTAATTTATTATTAGTTATTGATTATTGTATTATTAATTATTATTATTAGTTATTATTATTCAGCCACAGGCCGTGAAATTCCTAATAGTGCGGCTTCCAGAGAATAAACATGCCTTTTTTTTAATAAAAAGGGTTGGCAAGAAAGTCCAGCAATGTTGAGCCGTTTTTCCTAAAAACACTCACTAAGTCAGCGGCTGTTAGCTTGAA
>NC_087207.1:89276494-89281494 GCF_015104395.2 Macrobrachium nipponense
CTGTGCCAGCCTGCAAAAGGGAGGAAAGTCCTCGGATAGGATTTCCTCCGATGAAAAAGTAAAAACTTTATGGAAGAGTTCGGTATTTCTGCCAGAGGTATTGCATTGCAGCAGGTGCCATGAGGTGTTTTCTTTTTTATTTTCTTTTTTTGTTTTTCTAACGTTTCTTCGATGCCACTATTGTCACCACAATACTTCGTTATAACTCCATACAGATATCGACTTTGCTTATTACTATTTGCAAACGACTGAAGTTTAGTCATTAGATTTACTTCCAGCGCTGCTCTCTTTAGGCACTATTTCTGCAAACGTGTTTTCAACGGAAGTAAGAATCTGCTCTACTGACTGCAGCAGTAAATGATAAAGAGAACAACAGTACGAAATGAATGTCCCATTCATTGTAGTCTGTGAATGTATAAACAATTGTTCACATTCATTCATTACAAAACATTAATTTGGCATGGAGTGTGAAATTGCAAAACTAAATAGTTTTCTGAAACCTCACTGACACTCAAATACGAATAGGTTATTATCAATAGTTAGTCGTCTCTGGGTCTTTTTTTAATCAAAGAATTCATCTTTTATAATTGTGTAAATGCATTGATAAGTATTCCTTGTGATTGATATTACTCCCACTTATAACGTTGCAAATCATTCTCTATTTTTTCTTATGTTACAAGTAAAATCCCAAGTTTTTAAATGGTATTTTGTCCCCCTCGAGGTGTTTAATTAATTCCCATTGGTTTTTTTAGCTTATGTTTACAGGTAACATATCGAGAATACATATAAATTCTTTTTGTTTTATTTGACCAAACGAATATTGCATGAAGTCGGATAAATGTCAAACGCAGTTGGAAAAACTGTTGTTTTAGAGGCATTACGAGAGAGAGAGAGAGAGAGAGAGAGAGAGAGAGAGAGAGAGAGAGAGAGAGAGAGAGAGAGAGAGATAATATAAATGAATTCTTATATTGCATTTTAAGGTCGAGATATGAAATATAAGCAATGAAAAGTGCCTAACTTTATTCCTTCACTTTTGTTTTTATATCATTATAAGAATTACTCTCGCGTGTTGCATTGTTGAAAAGACGTAAGAGATATCGCAAATCGAAAACTTGCTTCCTGCCAGAGAGAGAGAGAGAGAGAGAGAGAGAGAGAGAGAGAGAGAGAGAGAGAAAGAATTGATTCTGCAACAAAAGATTTTCATTTTCGAATAAGAACGATTCTCCCGCACAACGACATACAAAAGGAAGTTTATTTCCCTCGAAAAGAGGGTTTTATAATACGACCCCATCTACTGAGACGGACTTTGTTAAAAGACTTCGCAACTTTTTCAATACAATTCCGATCTAATAGCAAAATTTTGTCTCCCCTTTTTCGTTCTGAATGGGGCGAGTTGCCCGTTTTTATCGAACTTTGTCTAGGATTGCATAACTCAAGCGCTTCATACTGGAAGCGTTTTTATGCTGGAAGAGTTTTTATACTGGAAGCCTTTTGTGCTGGAAGCGTTTTTATGCTGGAAGCCTTTTATGCTAGAAGAATTTTATACTGGAAGCCTTTTATGCTGGAAGCGTTTTTATGCTGGAAGCCTTTTATGCTAGAAGAATTTTATACTGGAAGCCTTTTTGCTGGAAGTGTTTTTATGCTGGAAGCATTTTATACTGGAAGCCTTTATGCTGGAAACATTTTATACTGGAAGCATTTTATACTTGAAGCCTTTTATGCTAGAAGCGTTTTATACTGGAAGCGTTTTATACTGTAAGAATGTTAGGCCGGAAATTTTAGGCTGGAAGCCTTGTACGCTAGAAGAATGTTATATTGGAAGCCTTTTATGCTATAAGCGTTTTTACGCTGGAAGCGTTTTATACTGGAAGCCTTTTATGCTAGAAGAATTTTATACTGGAAGCCTTTTTGCTGGAAACGTTTTTTTATGCTGGAAGCATTTTATACTGGAAGCCTCACTGGAAGCGATTTATACTGGAAGGGATAATGCACTCAGGCGGTGGTATGAACAATACGACGTTCCCTCTGAGTAAATATACCATATTTCCATCTGCTTCCTCACTTCACGAAGTGGGAACCGTTAAAGTATTTCTTCTTTTGATACAACTTCACAATAACTTAATAATGAGGACCAACATGCAAATGCTCCAGTGGCAATTCACGAACTTTGTATGAGCACGTAATTATCTTCGTTCAATAAAATTACTTTATAGTGAAAGTTAACAGTCGCTCTTTCTGCATTTTTTTTTTTTTTTTTTTTTTTTTATGGTTACGCGAAATTTACCTTCGTACAAGAAAGGAGTTTGTCGTTGAGGTCATTTGTTTCCTAAAAAAAAAAAAAAAAAAAGACAAAAAGTGGGTCGTAGGTACAATTAGATTGATCTTAATACGGAGAAAGTGTTACACACACACACACACACACAGACACACAAACGACCGCGCTCGGGACAAGTCAGCGATCACTTACATAATTCGATGTAAATGAACCAACTGTGTATAAAACTTCCAATTTGTGTGTGTGTGTGTGTGTGTGTGTGTATATTATATATATATATATATCTATATATATATATATATATCCTATATATATATATATATATATATATATATATATATATATATATATATATATATATATATATATATTAATATATATATATATATATATATATATATATATATATATATATATATATATATATATATATATATAATATATATATATATATATATATATATATATATATATATATATATATATATATATATATATATAGTATAATCTATAAGATAATCTATACAAATAGTGCAGTACTCTCAATGCCTATCCAACACACATAATATGATAAAAAAAAAGAACATCCATCACTTGTACTTACCGGAAGTGTAAGTAGTTCTGACGAATCCCTCTGAAGATGTTCCAACCAGGGATCCCCTACAGTCTAACCTGAGAAAACACAAAGGTTCCAATGTGAGTAACATATCTTGAATCCAAGTTTTCATGCAAACAGAAGATTTTAAGCTTTAGATAAAGAGAAATTCAGCCAATGTCTGTTTCTTAAGTAGCTCTCTCTATAACCTTTTCGCTGGAGCCTTAAGCGAGGCTCTGTGACTCTTAGTAAAGAGTCTCTAGTCTTCGTTCTTGTATTTCTCTCTTCTTCTCTTCTTCTTTTTTCCTAACTCTATTATCCTTTATTTTTCCTATCTCCCTGATCTTTCTTTAAATTGATTCAGTCACAGACCAAAACACGAACCCTATTCAATGGAGCAATTCCATAAGGACCGCCGACCTGAATTTCAAGCTCCCGAAGAAGAAGGTGTTCACTGGGAAATTAGAGAAGACAAAGATTAACAAAAAAAGAAGAGGAAGGATTTTTAGCAGCTACTCACGATATCAATACTTAGCTTAATTTTATCTTTTTTTTTATTAATGGGGGCGTGGAAAACGATTAGAACACTTAACATGCTTCGTTTTCTAACTGATGGCAGCCTGGGAGCCATAGCTGAACAGTGTAAGTTATTCGGAATATTACCGCAGCGAAGCAAGAGGAAACTCTCCGGTTCCCGCGCTGGAGTGAGTTAGACCTTTGCAACGCGATGATTTCTCACACAAACTTAGACATTCCTCCCGTGGGCGATAAGCCTCAGTTTTCCTGGACACTTGGACAAATCCTCAATTTTACACGATTCAGTTTCGTCCTCGAGTCCGCCTCTGTCCCAATCTCAAGAAACATTATTCTTATTCGTTGCTTTTTTCCATTTCAGTTTTCTGTAAAAGAAAACTACCGAGATGGCTATTGGTCTGAGCGTCCGCACTTTTTCTGTTTGCCCTCACATCTTACAATGTACTGAGGCTAGAGGGCTGCAAATTGGCATGTTGATCATCCACCCTTCAATCATCAAGCATACCAAATTGCAGCAGTCTAGCCTCAGTAGTTTTATTTCATTTAAGGTTAAAGTTAACCATGATCACATATGGTGCCAACAACACAGGCCACCATCGGGCCGTGGCCGAAAGTTTCATGGGCCGTGGTTGAGAGTTTCACACATCATTATACGCATATTTCTTACCTGTATATATCGGAGTCAAATACAAAATTTTCCAGAGACGGGTATAATTTGTCTCCTTAACACTAACTCTTTAAGAGAGGACAAGGCAGACATATAATCTTTGTTATAAATATCGCGACCAAAGAAAAGGAAGGCAGTGTCCTTGTACACCTAGGGACAAAATAGCGAAACAAAAAGAGATTAAGGAAAATTCAAGGAAAGACAAAAGTTAGAATAAACGTGATTAGGAAGCTTAGTAGCGGGACGAAACAAAGTCATTTAGCAGAGCAGTTCGATAATCACTGGTTTCTTGAGAGTAATGATTGGAAGAGGTACCCTAATGGAAGTCGTTCTCAGAAGGAGGGACCTCGTTCTTGAACACGAGATCTATCTATCTATCTATCTATCTATCTATCTATCTATACACACGCACACACACACACACACACACACACATATATATATATTATATATATATATATATATATATATATATATATATATATATATATATATATATATATATATATATTATATATAGTTATATATATATATATATATATATATAATATATATATATATATATATATATATATATATATATATATATATATATAGAATATATATATATATATATATATATATATATATATATATATATATATATATATAACACAATATGTATGTAAAACTGAATCATGATAATTTGGAACGTGATGAATATATGAATAAAGGCAAAAGCAATGAAGGGAAGCGGAACAATGGAGTAGTTGCTGAGAAGCCTTTCGACTTCTCGTCCTTTGCGAAATTGAGTAAAGGACGAGAAGTCGAAAGGCCTCGCAGTGGTTACTCCGTTGTTTCACTTACCTTCGTGGATTTTGCCTTTCTTCGTATAGATATGTAGGCATATAACTAATGACAGGATATCAGTCTATAATTTTGGAGGAATA
>NC_087207.1:89288994-89293994 GCF_015104395.2 Macrobrachium nipponense
AGGAACCAATTGGTTACCTAGCAACGGGACCTACAGCTTATTGTGGGATCCGAACCACATTGTACTCGAGAAATGAATTTCTTTCACCAGAAATAAATCCTTTGGTTCCGCGTTGGCCGAGCCGAGAATCGAACTTCGGACCACCGGGTTGTTTGTGGAGCCTAAAGTAAGTAGATTTGATTGAGGAAAATACTGATAGACGCCAAGGTGAAAAATGACTCAGCTGGAGATATAAATCTCATCATTATTTGTATCAGCAATTAATACCAAGCTCGAAGAAGAGTACCAAAAACTCCTAGGTAGTGGTAAGAGCAACTGAGACAAAATCGTTTGTCAGGATTGTTAGGATGGAGTAGAAGTAGTTATTGGAAGACCCTAGAATTTAACTAACAGAAGAATTTCATTACATTGAAATCCTTTATTTTCCCATTCGTCTATGTGATTATACTTTCAAGAATATCCTTTCTTTTGTTTTATGAAAGAATAAGTATCGCAACTACTATTAAAGAACTGAGATATGGATATGAAAATCTCGTAACCTCTTCCTGCTTCGTATTATACAATTGATTTTCCTGAGTTTGCAGGGAAATGTATCACTTTTACTCGCCGTAATTACAGGAAGAGGACCCTGTAATAGTCATAAAAAGCGGTTCCACTGTACTACGTCTTAGCCTCCAGATTACCCTTTGATCAAGAATATTTCGTCGCTTCGTTTTAATCTTTGTGTTTGATGCAGACACTTGGCCTAGACGAGAGATATTAACTCGCTTTTTTTTTTTTTTTTTGTTTTTTTTTCATTTGGGGGGTGTGGTGTCGTGGTGCTCCAAGAAGCTTAAAAAAATGCATCGCTTTAGAACCTGATTTACTGTAATGGGAATCTCACACGATTCATGTCATCAAAATAAGTCAGTCTTAGGCGCTCCCTTCGAAGGACAAAATATATATTACATTTTAAAGATTTTCAAACTTTATACAAACACTCAAAAGTACTCTTATGTTAATCAGAATCCATGAGTATATTTTAGTATGCAATTAATAATATTTGATTGCCAAAGCAGAAGTCAAAAATAATATCCAGCTTCAAAGTGACGACTATCATGCCCAAATAAAGCTAATAATTGTAGCTAGTAGAGACTACAGACATCTATTCGATTTTCCATCACGCTTGCCCTATGTCGTATGATTAACAAGTTTATTTTGTGAAGAAGAGACGAAGGGAAGATAATCATATATTACTCATAAAAATCGCCAGAAAACGACTTTAAGAATAATATTCAGGTAGTTTCTATAAGCAATCAAATTACCAAGAAGGAAGTTTTTTTGTTTTTTTTATTTGTTATTATTTCAGGGCTACGCACATCGAAGCCATAATCCGCGATTTTTTCGTAAATTCTTAATATAAGAGGAATGGATCACTCGTCTAGATTTACAAATTTTAAAATTAAAGAAGTAAAGTAGGCGATAACTCTTAAAAGATACTGACCATCTTTTTCTTTTTATCTAGAAATAGAAAGGTTTCTTTGTTCTGTGGTTATGGACCTGAGAGAGCAGGATGACGGAAGTCGAACACAAGAGAGAAGGAAAAAACATTTTAGACAATAACAGAAACTGAAGACGAACCTGCATTTTGTAACAGTGCAATCCATTCACGGGATAATCCAGCAAGACACAGCATATTAGAATGATTCTAATGATTTTCACCCTTTCATGAAAAAAAAGTCACCCATCATGGCTCAGCAGTTGTATCACACTAAAAAAAAGTTTCCAGAGGTAACTGAGTTTACAAAGAAGTTGGGACCATTTGAGTGGACTAACTTTCTGCGCGACTCACGTACGAGCAAATTCTTTTCTCTAGCGTTTGCGAAATTAAATGCATATGGCTTAATTTTTTTTTCTTAATGAATTAACTGAAAATTATTCAACAAATAATAATACAAAATGATACCATTTTCGAGAAAACAAGGTTAATTTAATTATTCAAGATATAAAAAAATCCAAACCACATAGTTATGCTATGCCTTCATAAGGATACATGTGAATTGCCTTGAGAGATTCAAGTATTTAATAAAGTCCATTCAGCTGCACATACATAACTGTTCCCGTCTTCCAACGTGTGCACTACATATTCTATAACCTCTCCTCTTTTTCCTTACCATCTGTGCAAGATTTAACATTGCGTCACTCTGTTTTATTTCAGAGCATGATTTGCTGACCAAAACTGACCTTTCCAGCACGTTTGGTCTATAAACAAAAGCCAGTCTCGATTTGTTATGATAAAAGAAAAGTGCTTCTTCAGCTGAAACCCTTTTGACAGATTTAACACACTTTAATAAAAGCAAGAAACCAACCTGCAGAGAGGGCAAGTTACAGGAAAAGGTGATAAATAGATAAATACGAGGGAATGAAAGATAAAACCGATACAGAAGAATTCAGGAGACGTCGTCCGAAAACAAGAATGAATTTGGAGATCAGAAGATTCCCCAACTGTAGTAGGGCAAACTATTTCACATTTTAGTTGCAAGCAAGATAAAACTCCTAGAAAACTGAGTAGTATCCAACATGATACTATTAGATGTGGCTCGTTTAGAGAGACTATAATTTTATTGTCATAAAAAGTGTCCTCATCTAGATGTTTGCAAATGTACCAAGTTAGAGGTCCTATGAAGTTCTGGTTTCCAGGTACCGACAAGTGTGGAAGAGGTCTATTACAGAATAAGGAAAGCACTACGAAGAATGCACATGAATATTCCACACTATTAGCACGTAAAACAGGAGACATTTCTCCAACAGATATTCTCCCCTCACACGTCATTACAGATGATTGATGTACGACTCCGCAAAAAAAAAAAAAAAAAAAAAAAAAAAACAAAAAAAAAAAAAAATCATTATTCACTTTAAAATGAGTCTTTATCGACATCGATCTGATATGTTGGCACATGCTGCATGATAAAACACATCGTGCCTCATTGTCATCATTGGTGCCCAGAGAGAGAGAGAGAGAGAGAGAGCATAATCCTATGATTCTTGTGTAATCCCATAAAGAGCTCTAATGTCGTGGTCATATCGTTGCTTCCTTCAGTTTTTACCACTAATCATTTCATTAGTTTGTTTGTGTTTTCCATCGTCTTCTCCCATGTTTCATGCATCTAAATCCTTTCGGGTTCTGTGATAAAGACCCCATCTCAAACGGGATTTCCTTCTGTTTTAACCCTTACGCAAACACCATGCTGTTATTTTTCCCGTAAACGTTCGGACGCTGCTTAAATTCCCATAAAGTATTCCTTAATCTTTTGATGCCCGCCATAATTTCTAATTTAAGCACTGATAAAAAAACTGGACGTAAATCTGCACAGATATTATTCTTCTTTCGTGGCTCCTCTCGGGACACTTGGTCCCGAGTTTGACGAGCTGACATAAGCCATTTTTTCCCATTCTGAGAAAATGTTTCAAAGATTATTACATTATTCAGAGCTTCTAATTAACTCATCTGTCGAGGATATATGGTTTGAACATGAGACAACGCAGGCAGCTGAAAAACTAAAAGAAAAATTATCATAATTTATCATTATTCAGAGGACGAAGCCTATTCATATCGAACATGACCACCAAAGGGGCCATTGACTTGAAATTTAAGCTTCCATAGACTATGGTGTTCATTAGGAAGAAGTAAGAGGAGGTAGAGGGAAATACAGAAAGAAGATAAGAAAAAATGGATTACGCCAGTTCGTCAAAACAGTTCATTGCATCCAGCTATTAACTGAGAGATTTAACGATCTACTGAATTACTGCTTATCAAGACGCAGCCTTTCATTCCCAGTATCTCATCAGCCAGGGCAAAGCGTTATTCTAATTCCTATCACTTTCTTATTTTCCTTCTTCGGAATCACGCTAAGACCCGCAACTGGGTTGCAACCCTTAAGGCGCTGTCACACTAGCGAAATTTCCGTTGACATTTGAATTTGACGTCGACTTTTCATGTTTTGACGACGACTTTCTGGTGTCGTCGTCACGAATTTTGAAAACGGTACCGATCGAATTCAACCCATCGCTACCGTCGACTTTATTGTTTGTTTATATCTCGGAGAGCGCGCATTTCAAGTCATCAGATCCAAGATGGAGTTCTTGGTACAGTGGACAAGACTGCCAGAACAGTTTTTGGTCGAAGATATGGGTGAGAGACGATGCTTATGGGACTATAAGCATGATAGTTTTATGAAAAAGGGTCTTAAATGAAAAAATTACCAAGAGATCACCATGCGACTCTAGGAAAACTTGCTGATCTTTATACAGGTAAGCATGCTATATCGTGAATATCTGATTGTTATATAGCCTAGGTCTGCTCTCATTGTTTTTTGTTTTTGTTTGTTTTGTTTGCATTAGCAAATAATATAAATAAAAATCTTTAAAATTTTTGCAGTGTTTCTCAAGCTCAATTTATAATACAGTCTGACTGTGGTTGTGTAAAAAACCTTACGAATAGCCTATCTAGGCTAGCCCTAGCTTATTTTTTTTTAAATAAAACTTTTCATGTCTTTTTAACCCAAAGACTTTTCTTTTTTTTTATTCTATGCAGCATCATTAAACACATGCAAGCACGACCCACTGGTTGCTTTGTGTTACAAAGCATAATTGTCTTATCATTCCGGGAAGTCACAGCTCAGATGGTTTGTTTACGTTTTGACGACGACAACCACGGTATGAAGAAGAACGTGTGTGACAACCAGAGTACGGAATGACGTCGACTACTTTGGAAAGTCGACGACAAACTCAGAAAAAGTCGACGGAATTTTCGCTAGTGTGACAGCGCCTTTACCCCATAAACCTCTGCCCTGAAAATAGACCGTCTTCACGTAGCTTCGCCAAACGCGTCAGATGATCTCTGATTGGACACTTCAATTAACCATTTGAATTTTATTCTCTGCAAAGATTTAAGATCTCCCATTGAACTGGTTCTCTCCAGGGTTAATGTCGTTCGTTCCTGTTACAGCTGATTTTTCAGC
>NC_087207.1:89298994-89308994 GCF_015104395.2 Macrobrachium nipponense
TCTCTGAAAAGGCGATTTTTACTGCAAGTGCTCTGCAAATAATTAAACTCAACAATCAATACACTCATTGGAAGGTTTGCCCCTTAAACACCTTTTTTCTGCAGTTCCATGCAATTTTTGCTTGGCTCACACAACTTTATTTTATATTATATTTTTGTTTGTCGGTATGGTGTTTGCGTACCACCTACGGTGCCCGCGAGTTCGATTCCCGGGCATTCCACTGAGGAGTGAGAGATGTGTATTTGGTGATAGAAGTTCACTCTCTACGTGGTTCGGAAGTCAAGTAAAGCCGTTGGTCCCGTTGCTGAATAACCACCGGTTCCATGCAACGTAAAAACAACACAAACAAAGAAAAACTCCTTTCTCTCGTCTAGTTCCATGACTCGTGTTTTCGCTATCTGGTCAATCATCAACTTCCATTCATTCGCCATCAACATAACATCAGCTAATATACCTTGCTACCATATTTGTTGCTTAAGTATTTGGACACCAACATTTCGCAAAATAATGCCAAATTTCAAGTAAGCTTAACAACACAAGTAATCCGGTTACGAAAACTGATCCACAAGGGTTGAAAGTAATGTCAAAGATACACACAACCGAATACACAGTAAAATTCAGGGCCAAGGCCAAGCACTGGGACCAATAAGGTTATTCAGCGCCGAAACGGAAATTGACGGTAAAACGGTCTGACCTTAGACTTACAGACCTTACATCTTGTTCGGGTTGCCCCACCCCAGGTCCCTCAGTGTGAGGCACCTCTAATGTCTACCAGAGAGTTGCTAGTACATCTTCCGGTATATTTTGCATCTTCCAATCTTGGATGGTCTGGGATGCAGTTTAGATATTGTCGAGCTTATTCTTAAACACATCTACGCTCACTCCTCCTGATATATTCCTCAGATGAGGCTGGCAACGCATTGAATAGACGCTGCATTATCGATGCTGGCGTGCGTAGTGGATTAATGTCCTGTGTGCTTTCCTTATTTTTCCTGGTATAGTTTTGGGCACTATTAATCTACCTCTGCTTGCTCTTTCTGATATTTTTAGTTCCATGATATTTTCTGCTATTCCTTCTATCTGTTTCCATGCCGGCCTGAATTATCCATGGTAGCGTTCTCTTCCTCTTTCTTAGACTATATAATTTTAAGAATTGTAGTCTTTCCCAGTAGTCTAGGTCCTTAACTTCTTCTATTCTAGCTGTAAAGGACCTTTGAAACACTCTCTATTTGTG
Source organism: Macrobrachium nipponense (assembly GCF_015104395.2). NCBI lineage: Eukaryota > Metazoa > Arthropoda > Malacostraca > Decapoda > Palaemonidae > Macrobrachium > Macrobrachium nipponense. The sequence goes on from NC_087207.1 coordinate 89,300,229, forward strand.
CAATATCCTTTTGATAGTGTGGGTACCATATCATATTGCAATATTCAAGTGGACTACGAACATATGTTTTATAAAGCATAATCATGTGTTCAGCTTTTCTTGTTTTGAAGTAGCCTTAACAAAACATTCCCATTTTTGACTTACATTTTGCAACAGAGTGCTATTTGATCATTGCATAACATGTTCCTATTCATCATCACACCAAGGTCTTTAACTGCTTCCTTATTTGTGATGTCTCAATTATTAGGTCCCTTATATGCATATAGCTTTCTTTCTCTGTCTCCATAATTTATTGATTCAAATTTATCAGAGTTAAATACCATCCTATTTACCTCTGCCCAATCATATACTTTGTTAAGGTCTCTTTGTAGAGCGTTCCTATCTTCATCACAAGTAATTTCTCTACTTATTCTTGTGTCATCTGCGAAACTACTCACTACCGAATCCTTAACATTATTGTCTATGTCTTCAATCATAATAACAAACAGTATTGCAGCTAACACCGTACCTTGCGGCACACCGGATATTACCTTGGCTTCATCCGATTTCTCGTCGTTTGCAATAACTATCTGTTTTCTGTTGTGTAAAATTCTTTTAACCATCTTCCTACTTTATCCACGATATTGTGTTTTCAATTTTCTTCGCTAATATATTATGGTCTACTTTATCAAAAGCTTTTGCAAAGTCTAAATAAACCACATCTGTTTCATTTCCGCTTTTCATATTTTTGAATATGTTTTCGGTGGACTAACAGTTGGGTTTGTGTACTTTTTCCGGGTACGAAACCATGTTGTCCTTTATTAAACAAATTATTTTTTATTAAATGTTTCATATATTTTTCTTCATTACCCTTTCCATACACTTTCATAATATGTGATGTTAGACTCACAGGCCTATAATTACTTGCCTCTAGTCTTGATCCACTTTTGAAAGTAGGGTAATATATGCTAATTTGTGCTCATCATATATCTTGCCTGTATCTACACTTTGTCTTAATAATATTGCAAGTGGCTTTGCGATAGAATGAACTACTTTCTTTAACAAAATAGCAGGAATTCCATCTGGCCCTGCAGCAGCTCCATTTTTAATTCATTAATAGCCTGCACAATATCAGCTTCATTAATATCTATGTCAGCTAAATATTCACTATTTTCATCCCTTACTTCTATATCATTATCTTCATTATCTATTCTAGGGGTGAATTCTCTCTTATATCGTTCTGCCAGTATGTTGCAAATTTCCTTTTTTTTTTTTTCATTCGTTAATCTCCCTTCAATTCTCATAGGGCCTATTTCTATTCTTCTTTTATTCATCTTCTTCGCATATGAGTATAATAGTTTGGGGTTTTGCTTAGATATTTAATAGGGTTTTTCTTCCAAGTCCCGTTTTTCATTTTCTTTTGATTGTATAATCTTTTGTTCTGCATTTTCTATCTTACTTTTTAGTTCTATAACTTTCCATGCATTTTTTTCTTTTGCAAGACCTTTTTTCCATTTTCTGATTTTCTGGAACAAGATCCTTCTGTCTCTTGGTATGCATGAATGATGTTTACTTTCTTCTTCGGTATATATTTTTCCACTATTATCTCCAATATTTTATATAATATCTCCGTATTTACCCTTATGTCATCACTTACGAAAATGTTAACCCAATCTTTGTTTAATTCTTCATTAATTTCTGACCATTTTATATTTTTACTGTAGAAGTTGTATTTTCCATATCCTTCCCACTTTTTCATTTCTTGCTTATCTCTATTTTCACTTGCTTTGGAATGAACTGTTAATTCTATGACATTATGGTCTGAAATACTCGCATTATAAACTATTATTTCTTTAACATAATTCATCTCGTTCACAAATACTAGGTCTAAAGTATTTTCCTTTCTTGTTGGCAGGTGATTTATTGTTGAATGTTGTATTCTAGTAGCATATCTAATAGCTTTTCAAATTGCCTCTTATCTTCTGCACTACTATTACTCTCTTTTTTATATGTGATAAGTACAACCACAATCTCCTATTCGTTCTTTCCATTCTACGAAAGGAAAGTTGAAGTCACCAGATAGGAGAATAGTCCAGTCCTTGTGATTTCTACATTATCATCCCAATTTTTCAATTATTAAGTCAAACTCTTTAGTATTAGGAGGTCTATATATACTATGTTCATCAATTTTTCAGATTCAAATTCTACGCTATTAGTTCACATTCTGAGTTACTATATTTCTCATATATTTTTCCTTGTTTTTTGTCTTTCCCATATATTGCGGTTCCCCCTGATTCCTATTTTTTCTATCTGATCTATAAGTTTGGAACCCTTTTATTTGATCATCATTCCCAGTCTCTTGGGAATACCAGGTTTCACTTATATTCATTATATCTATTTTCTTTTCATTTTGGGTTAGTTCTTCTAAGTACTCTATTTTTCTTTTGTAGTTACTCGTAACTAAACCCTGCGCATTCATCCACTATGATGGTTTGCGTGTTTTCTCCTTCATTATTTCCAATACTGGTATTAATAACAATAAGGGATTTTCCATGTGCTCTTTCCTGTTCTGGTATGTTGTTCTTTTTTTCATTTATTTTCCAGAAATTCTGACATTAAAAATAAAAAACCAACTTTTCCATAATATTGACTTCCTTCATCATAATTATTAATTTTGTGTCTGAATCTGCAATTTTCTCCGCCTTTTCTGCAATATCCTCTTGCATAATAAATACAGTTATATCTCTTGAGTAGAATTTCGGAGCTGATGCTTTGAAAATTTTTTGCTGACACCTCTGCATATCTCATTGGTGGTTTTGCTTTTCTCTTTTACCTGATATTCTTGATTTCTCTCTTTATTGTTTCTTTCTTATTTTTGATTTTATTACTTGGTTGGTTATTTATTTGATTATGATTCATGGCTACAGGGTGCATATATTTGCATTTTTGTCGAACTTACATCCTTTTCCTTCTTTAGGTTTTTACATATTTTTGGATGAGATCTCTGCAATCATCCCCATATCCATCTAAGTATGCACATTTACCATATATTTCATAGTTTTGACATATCTTAGGATGTTTGTAGTAACATCTTTCTCCAAATCTGCAAATTTCCTCTTTTCAAAAGGTTGCAGATTTTGTCTTTCTTGTCTATTTTTTCCTCTTTCCCGTCATTGTATAGATCTGGGTAGAGCCTCTTCGGGATTTGCTTTTCTGTTGTCATATCGTAATTATTTCTTCGTAGGTATGCTGAAAGGCGTAACAGGAGGAAAAACCTCAAAGCATTTTTCACTGTTAAACAATTGTTAGGAGAGGGTTAAGGAAAGTAAGATAGAAGAAAGAGACTATGAACGGTGGTACAGTAAAAGGAATTAAAGGGGTTAAGCTAGGGGCGGGGACTAAGGGTCGCCGCAAAGAACCTAAAGTAATACCTACAGTGAACCGCATGAGGTGCACTGACGGCACTAACCCCCTAGAGGAGTCGAAGATGCAAAGAGAAATGAATATTTTATGAAAGCAGACGAATGAGAATCAAGACGTGAAACGAGATGGAGGCATCTGACGCGAAATGGAATGCACTCACTGTTGTTTCGGCTCTTAATGAGATTCCTCTGCCTTCCTTGATCAACGAGAACCTTTGAATTGTGAAATAAAATGGTTTGCGAGCGAGTCTCACAGAAGAGAGATGGTAGGAAAAAACGAGGAACACGACTTATGTAAATGGAAGGAAGGATAAGAGACGAGAAAGATAATTGAAGAAGGTGAGTCCCTGTTATTTCATTTTTTTCAAGTGATGGAAAAACAATGGAGAAGTGAGGGGTTGAGGGTAGAGATGAATTTCCTACACTAGCCAACTTTATATTTATTTTCTCGATCAATTAAACTTTTTAAAATACTTTTTATTACCGATAATCTAAGAATAAAATGATTTGAATTTCCTTACTGAACACAAATTGAATACAAAGTATTCGAGATGAAACGGCTTTCTATTCTGCAACTGTTGCGGACTCTTACTTTCGCTCTGTTTAAAAAATGTCACATTCACATTCACATGTAATATTTCAAGGTCCTAATTTTCTTTCCAGTTTCTTTTTGTACAAAATTGGAATTGCCTTTAGTAGGGGGTGTGTCAAAATGCCAGAGGCGTCCTTGAAATATTCTGCTCTGACCCCAATTATGGTATAAAAGTTCTCTTTTCGATCAAGATTTTCAGCTGAAGACGTCAATTCATAAGTTACCTCTGCTAACAGTCATCCTCTCCCTACTGCGATGACGGCTTCAAAATACGACCACAAACTTTGATTCTAAACCATGAAAATATAATGACCAACTTTTCGGATTTCTAGAAGAAGCTCTAAGACAAATATTTACCTCTCCGTCCTTTCTGTCCCGATTCCCAAACTGCCTCAAGTTCAGATAATATGTTCTTATTCAAGGAGGTTTGGTTTGGCTCTCCATAAACAATAAAAAACAGACGCCTCCTCTGCGTTTGGCGAGATATTGATTTATATCATCAAATTAGCTCCCACCATCAGAGCGTTCGCTGAGAAAGCATTTTGCCTTACCTTGAGTCTTCATCTAATTTTATTCCGTACTGTCTTCAATGAACCAAGTATGGCATCAAGCAGAATAATGTGGTGATTTGCATTCATTTCGATGAAGCTGGGATTTCTCTTCATGTTATTTCCGAACCATTTATACTATTTCAGTCTACTGTCAAATAATTAATTATACGCATACACAATGCTGCCTGCAGTTTTCATTTCAGCCTGTTAACTCGTTTTTCTGTATTTCCTTTCCCCTCTGTTGAGAGCCAGTGTTATAATGCTTTTAGCCAATTTGCAGGTTCCGTTTCTGTTACAATCCACCTCTCTTGTGTTTGGTTTTCCTTCTGCAAGAGGTAACTGCTCTGGGACGTGTTTTTACTGCCCATGTATAAAAAAAAGGATATTGAGACATCATATTCATGGTATCGAAATCATGACGCTGACATTACATTTCCGCTTTTCCGATTAAACTCAATCTCCTTTAGGGGATAATTGTTGCATGAAAATGAAAAACATAAACTCGTTAGTGAAATGACTGACATAACTCCAAATGAACACCATTAAACAGGAGGGCATCGCAATGAAAATCGTTTATCGTATGATCGTCGCCTGTATCTCGATGGAAATAGCAATCAACATCACTGTCAGGCATTGCAGTATGTAATGTGAAATCAAAAGCCAAAAACAGCATCAACGTTAGGGCGTTGTCAAATTAAACATCGTAAAATATACAGTAGTTTTAGCATCAAACTAAACCTAGGTCAAAGGGAAATGCACTGAATTTTAATTGCATTTCATTTGAGCAGCAACTAAAGTCCATTTTTGTTCAGTTCTTTCAACGCGGGCTACAGGATTTGTTGAGTTTTGTAGGTATCCTTTTCATCATTGAATCGTGGTAAGAATTGAGGACGCTAGGCAGTATTAAACATTTCCTTGACGACTGATATTGTTGGAAGGTGGGAGAAGGGAAACTTGTCTGGTAAGACTCCACTGAAACAAAAGAGAAATCGTTGTGATAATGCTGTAGTGAGAGAGATGAGAGAGAGAGACGAGAGAGACTTGAGAGAGAGAGAGAGAGAGAGAGAGAGAGCTGTCATTTAAAGTGGGTATTCCGTCTCTTATCGCCGAACTACCCAGATCTTTAACCTTCTTTTGGTTCAAATATTTCTACTTAAAAGAATACCCTTTTTAAATGAGGTTGATTTGAAAGCTGAAAGGTTTCAGACAGCAAGCTCGTTGACCTTTGATAAAACGACTACAGGTTTTATTACTCTGTTTCGTATACTAATTTATCACTGATGATTCCTAAAAAAGATTTTTCTTTCTTTTGTGACGAGACAGTTTGACCTTTACTCTTTTATATCTAAATTCCTTCCGGTCTAAAGTTAGTAGAGTAGTCCCTGGAATGTGCACTTATTTCAGATCCAAAACGAACGTTTCTAATGTAGCATCATAGTTTAAACTAAACTAATTATAAGGATTATTCATTTCCAATTTTTAAGAGTACGACAAATATATTGTATATATATATATTATATAGATATATATATATATATAATACATATCATATATATATACATAGATCTACTATATATCATACTATATATATATGATATTTTATATATATATATATATATATATATATATATATATATATATATATATATTATATCTATATCTGATATTTTCACACACACACACACACACACACACACACACACACACACACACACACATATATATATCTATATAATATATATATATATATATATATATCATATATATATATATATATATATATATATATATATAAGACAGAAAAAGAAAACGTTGGCGGAAACGAAAGCAGGCCACAGCATATGGAAGGACAGGGGTGACAAGGAGATAGCCGTCATCAGGTGATAGTACATTTATTGCCGACGCGTTTCGTAACACATAGTTACATCATCAAGGCCTCTAAAAGAGAAAAAAACAACACAAATAAAAAACTACATGAAACATAACTTGACTTTAAGAGTCTCAATAAATATACAAAAAAACATACATAAGATGAAATGAAAGCAATTTAAAAAGCACCTGCTAGACTAAAAAGTTGAAGACAGAGTGATTCGGAGAGAAGGGAGAAGCAGCGAAGAAAGCCGGTTCAACCCAGATACAACTGTACAGAGGAAGTGTGTGAGTTCAACTTGGACACTAACTGCTTAATAAACAACGACTCTAATATAAGCAGTTCGTCCTAAACGGCTTGTTGGCCAAGACAGAGAAATCAGTATAATTGATGGTGGTTTTACAAATTTTTGCATGATTTTGATATTGAAAAATTCTGGATTAGGTTTGATTCGGGATTGGGACACTCTGCAGCCAGTACGATGACTTACACCTTTATGTGAATCAGCTCTGACTTTAGCAATCGTTTAGTCGAACCCACGTAAGTCCCCAAATCACATCTGGGGCAAGTATATTTATATACGACTGACGATTGCAATATTGGCAGAGTCTGTCTTTAAATTTGAAAAGTGATCTATTGTAAGGGGATTTTTTGGATTTAATATAACTTGCAACATATTAAAGTGTTTTTCAATTGCAGACTTGAGATTCCTTCTAAATTTGTCGTCTTGGATGTATGGAATACTGGCATATAGTTTCTTTGTGGAACAGTGCTTATGGAAGGGGAGTCCAATCCAGAATTTTCAAATATCAGAAATCATGCAAAAATTTGTAAAAACCACCATCAATTATACTGATTTCTCTGTCTTGGGCCAAACAAGCCGTTTAGACGAACTGCTTATATTAGAGTCGTTGTTTATTAAGCAGTTAGTGCCCAAGTTGAACTCACACACTTCCTCTACAGTTGTATCTGGGTTGAACCGGCCTTTCTTCGCTGCTTCTCCCCTTCTCTCCGAATCACTCAGTCTTCAACTTTTTAGTCTAGCAGGTGCTTTTTAAATTGCTTTCATCTTATGTATGTTTTTTTTGTATATTTATTGAGGACTCTTAAAGTCAAAGTTATGTTTCAGTATTTTAATTTTTTTTGTTCGTCTCTTTTAGCCTTGATGATGTAACTATGTGTTACGAAAACGCGTCGGCAATAAATGTACTATCACCTGATGACCGCTATCTCCTTGTCACCCTGTCCTTCTATATATATATATATATATATAATATATCTATATATATATATATATATATAATATATATTTATATATATATATACATATATGAGAGAGAGAGAGAGACAGAGAGAGAGGGAGACCGAGAACAAAATGAATTTATACTGATGACATCACCCGTCTCTAAAAGATTGTTTCATATGCAAAAGGCCCATTTGATAATTGGAGTTTTTTTTTTATATATTTGTTTTTCTGGGGGGAACATTAGTAAGCACGGGTTATATATCACAAAGTCGACTGGAACATCATTGGATTATGCTGAGTTTATTACATGACAATGTGATTGCAATCTGTGTGTGTGTGTGTGTGTGCGTGTGTGTGTGTGTGTGTGTATTAAACATTTACTGTAATTCTTGACAATTCTGCATTCCAAAAAAATTCATATCTACTGCTTTATAAATAAAATGTGGACCTGGAAGGTACGATATTCATATGATTATGTTATCAATTATACTCAAGACATTTACAATATACATATATCATGTTATCTTATTAGCTAGTAAAAACAGACTCAAATAACGTAGGTATAGTGTACAGAAATAGAATGTTTTTTAATCTGGGAATAATTAACAACTCCTTGACTTTCAAAGATACACTGAAAAATATAATTCTCTTTATTTTCATTTTAGATATTTTCCACTATTTTGGAGCCTTTTGGAAGCCAATTACATAATTCCGGACGTTATGTGATTTTTTAATAAATTTCGAATATTTTCATCTTTCTTTCCTATTCTATTCCTCAAATGCTGAGCCTGGAACAGATACGTTTCACCTTACCGCTGGATTCATTTTTAGCATAGCCATCTGGTATACTAAATTAATTAGAATGTAAAAAAATGGGTTATTATGTGAAGGAATCATGGAAATTGTGGGTCACACGAGAGGTGAAGAGTAGAACTGTGAAAACCAGGGCCAACAGACGTGTGATATAGTTTAATAGAACATACCCTAACCGTTCTGTTACTTCGTTGAATGCAACTTGCAGACGTACACACACACACACACACACACACACACACAAAATATATTCCATTTTTATCAGATACTCACACTCCAGCAGAGATCTTTCA
>NC_087207.1:89316494-89363994 GCF_015104395.2 Macrobrachium nipponense
TCTCTCTCTCTCTCTCTCTCTCTCTCTTTCGTCTTCTTGGAACGCAGCCAACACGGGCCATTTCTCAAAACAGTTGACTGGAACATCATGGGATCCTAACGAGGCTATTGCGTGGTAATGTGATTGCGAGGATTAAAATATTTATTCTTCTCTCTCTCTCTCTCTCTATCTCTCTCTCTCTCTCTCTCTCTCTCTGACTAATGTGCGGTATGTAAGAGGCTTCACGTTTGAGGATATGTCCTTGTTTTTAGTCCCGAAAAGTAATACCTTTTCATATAACAGATTGTGCTTTGCTCATTACTATAGAAAATGGGACGATGTCTAGTGATAAAGTATTAAATTTAAGAAGAATTTAGCCGTAAACGGATATTTAAGAGAGAGAGAGAGAGATGAGAGAGAGAGAGAAGAGGAGAAGAGAGAGAGAGAGAGAGATTCTTTAGAAGGGTTATGAAATGAATTTGGAAAATGGGTGCTTTCATATAGAATTTCCAATTTGTACTTTTCAATAGATCTTATGAAAACTAATACATAAGGATGAGATGCAAGCTTTTTTTTTTAGATAGAAAACTCACAACGTCCAGGCTGCTAGTTGGATAAAAACATGATGAATGAATTCACGCTAGGTGGGTTGACGGTGCACAGGATCATCTGTGAGAAATGGACTAAACGTAGCCAAGATACCTTAATCTATTTCTTCATTTTCCCTCGAGATATGGAAGCCGAAATAAGGTACAACTACAAAAGGGAACATCGGGGAGTCTCGGAATACGTCCGCATGATATATGTACTATGACGCTTAAGGAGAGCTCTCTCTCTCTCTCTCTCTCTCTCCTTCTCTCTCTCTCTCTCTCTCTCTCAAGAGGGGTGTTTTGCCTCGAGACTCGGTAGCAATGGGAACAGCAATATGGTGGTAATTAATTTGGGCCGCAAGCAGCTCATTCAATTTAGAGGTATCAATTTGGCAGTAATGGAGACAGTGATTTGGAGGGTTAAGTTTGCGGCAAAGAAATCGGAAAGCTTTAGATATCAAGTCTGCGGCAGCAGGATCGGCAGGTTTGGCAACTTTAAGATGTAGCATCCTCCCACAAGGGGATAAGCTTTGCAGGCAATGAATTTGCATCAACAGGGGGTCAGACATTTGGATTTGATACTGAGTTAGCAGCAACAACTCAATTCAGCCATTTGGAGATCTTAATTTTGCATCAATGGGATCCATTACTTGGAGATAACGAGATTGTGTCCGAACTGCAGCAGTCTTTCGTTATGTGTCTTTTACAGAACTAACTACACAAAAGGTGGAGCATAACTAGACACTGCACATAGATCAGCTACGACAGAGACTCCTAAACCGAAGGTTTTCCTTTCAGGAGATGAAAAGGAAACGATATTTGTTTTTATAAGAAAAATGGGAGCTTTCATCTTTAACTTTCCAGGTATGAGGAGCAGTTAACGAGGTTTGAGGTAATGAAGATAAGGAAGGAAGTAACATCCCACATCTTCTTTGATACGTTTCCATCGAAGGAAAAGAACTTGTTTGGTTCTTCCAACCGCCTCCATTTGCGGTGGTAATGTGAACACGAAAACTATTAATTATATTATAAAGTTGCAAGTGTAACCAAGCAAAAAAAAAAAAAAAAAACATCAAAACGCAATAAGAAAACAAATAGAACTCGCAATGAAACATAAACCATATACAGATGATCGAGATAAATTAGGAACATAAGATTAGGAATATCGCAAAACTAAATGAATTTGTAAGAAACACGGAGAACAAATTATTTGAAGCCGATGACGAAAGTTGATGTCCATCGAGCGCTCTCTCATGCGGAAGAAATAAAGAAGTGAATGAACGTCAATTGTCTTGATTAATCTGGAACTTAAGTTATTTGTCCTGAAGGTTAAAATGACAGTCCTTCATTTACGTTAGAATATCGAAAACAATGTGGTGATGCGATGTTGTTAGTTTACTTAACTTCAAGAGTTGTGTCATCATGAGATGATTAAGAGAGTTTTACAGGGAGGACATATTATATTTGTGATGTTATTTGGGAAAACCTGCCCCAAACTGGGTCAACTTAGTCGGTTTCTTTTCTTTCTTTTGTCACTGGAAAAAGAATAAAAAGAATCCACGGAAAAGTCTAATTCAAGAAGGTGCGTAAAAACTATAATTACATTGCTATGCTAATCATCTGTGGGAGATGGTAAATGCAACTTCTCCAGTTATGAAATAAAGAATTACATGATATGGAAGCATACAGGAGTCAGCACTTAGATATTTCCTAGTATCCTGTTCCCTCCGGCACCTTACCACAACTAGACAAAGAGGCCTTGTTGACCCAGGCCGGCTCGGTGCAAACGAACTAACCTTCGGATATTCACTTAAAAACCGCAATAGCATAAAGGCTAACTCTAAAGTCGAACAAAAAAATCAATACCTTCTTATGGAGAAGCAAATTATATTTTTCCAATGTGAAACCCTAAGGAGTGCAACAATAAGCAATGAGAACAACGTCCAAACGTCAGCAGATTGTCAGCAGAGATGACAATAATCGAGAGGGTCCATCATTCAACGTATCCATCGTGGTCACATTTTCAAGCACCAGAAATATATTGAGAAAATGGAAAATAGTTAAGAGTAAAAGTAACCTATGGCTTCAGATGACAATGGAACATCATGGCTGCAGTGGAGGGATGAGTGGAGAGATTTACTCGGATTCTGAGAAAAGCTTCTGCAGTGTCATTCAGGGAATGGATAAAAGGCAAGAATAACGAGGGGAGAAGAATGGATTGGAGAGGATATAAAAGAGATAAAAGCTGGAAGAAAGAAAGAAAATGAATTGGAGGATTTATTATATATATATATATATATAATATATATATATATATATATAAAATATATATAATATATATATATATATATATATATATATATATATATATATATATATAATATATCTATATATATATAGTTTAATTTATATATATTTATATATATATATATATATATATATATATATATATAATATATATAGGACTTAAATATATAATTTACCATGTAATGCATTTTCTTATTAAAGTGATTAAAATAATGGATTATGTTGTCTTTATTTGATTAATTTCTAGTTTACTAAAGCTGTTAAAGTGAATGTTGCATTGGTGTGAAACGAGTTCAATTCTTGAAAGGAAGGAGAAGCTTTTGGGAAGAGTAAGAAGAAAAATTTCAGCGCTAATCCTTCAACAACTTGATTGTTTCTTCGTCTTGTTTGCCCACTCCATTCGCCCCTCCATCTTAATTATTTGTCTTCCTCCCTCCTCCCGAAGCTTATGAACAATTCTTATCGGTAACCTCAATTCTCTATTCCTTTACCCACATGATAATGCTACCTGGAACTTTTCTCATTGTTCCTAAACTTTCGTTCTTCTTTCCTAGCCTTTTCAGTCTTTTCCTACTCTCATATACTAAGTAAGCAATTCATCTCAACAGCTTATGTATGACCTTATTTATATATAGGTATATATGAGTCTTTTAAAGATTAAAATTTAACCTTCTACTCGTATATTCTACACTAAAAAAAACACCATATAGTGGGTACTACTTATCATTAGAGTCTACATTTCTTCCTCTGAACTCCACACTTATGATTATTATTATTATTATTTTTATTATTATATTATTATTATTATTATTATTATTATTATTATTCAACACAGGCATAAATTCCTAAGAATGAGGCTTCCAGAGTATACAATGCCTTTTTTTAAGAAAAAGGATGGCAAGAGAAGTGCAGCTGTGAGCCGCTCCTAAAACACTCACGAAGCCAGCGCTGTTAGCTTGAAGTATCAGTGTAAGAGAGAAATTCGAAAATTCAGTTTACGAAATGAGTAAAGGGTGGTTCAAAAACATCAGTGCAGTATCACTGCAATGTCAGTTCAGTGTCAGTGATATCCGTGACGCTTTAGTGACGTCTGCGCGCGCATATCCGTAGTGACTCTGTATACCGTGAAATCAGTGATTTCCAAGATGGCAAAGTTTTTAGGCGTGCAGTTGGCACTGAGGGTATGTAAGTGTGCATAGACGTCACTGGAGCGTCACGGATATCACTGATTTTCACCCGACATACCGGCTGTGTGGTTATTTCCCAAATCACACAGGTTTAAGTTCTTCTCATCCCAATATTTAAAGATACAAATCACTGTTGCTCTACAGCTGATGATTTAAAACGAATGGGAGACTGATCTCGATCCAGTGAGTCGAAGAAGGTAATTTTGTTTACCTGCAACCCAGGAGTTAATAAGCTATCGCATATTTCATGATTCATAAAGTGGAAGCTCTATGTTATGTAGTCAAGGTCCCACCGACCCCCCCCCCCCCTCACTAAAAAACAAAACACGAGTTTGTCTCTTAATTAAAGAATTAATTAACGGTGTTCAAAGACGTCAAAATGATCGTAATTTATATGAGATGATACAGCAATAATTAGTGCTCAGCAAACATTACTGACTGAAAATGTGTGCCAAGGGAAGATAAAATAGGAAGATTTGCTTAATACAAATATTTCATAAAGGGGGGAGAGAGAGAGAGAGAGAGAGAGAGAGAGAGAGAGAGAGAGAGAGAGAGAGAGAGAATTTCGAGGTACTCGAGACAGACATGTAGTGGAAATTATGAACAAAATATTTTCAGTTCAATCATGAATGTGTCTGTTCTGTGATTAAAGCTTATGTTAAATACATACATAGACGAATAAATTGGATATTAGAAGTCACCAACTCTTAGATACCGGTCGCATTTGGCGCAAGACTGAAAAATGCAACATTCGATTTTTATCATTCTTGAAAGACTCCGTTATTTTGGTACAGCGAATCGTGATAATTTTCGATGTAAAAAAATTATAATATGAAAAAAATCAAATTTTGTTTATTTTAAGATTTAAGTTTGTTTGAAGCTAGTGTTTTTCAATTTGTTAAAGCTAAATGTTTTTGTTCCATTTCTTATATTGTAAGTTATTAATTTTGTTATAGCCAGTCATTAAATTGTTTGTGTTGTGTTAAATGTATATGCATTATATATATATACATACATATATTATATATATATCATATATATATATATATCTATATATATATATATATATACTATATATATATAAGTCATATCACATTACCGTGATTCATATACATATATAGAACTACAAATGTCCTTTAATATCTAATTCGCTCTACCTCGGAATAAATATATTTTCATATATGTTTAACCTTCGTTTAAACACATATGAAAATATATTAATTCCGAGGTAGAGTGAATTAGATGTTAAAGGACATTTGTAGCTCGATATATATACATATATATATATATATATATATATATATATATATATATATATATATATATATATATATATATAGATATAGATATAGATATATATATATATATATATATATATATATATATATATATATATATATATATATATATATATATATATATATATATATCTATTTCTATATTCTCTATTCTATATATATATATATATATATATATATATATATTATTATTGTAACTTAGTTATCATTAATTTCTAAATTATTTAAGTTTTTAGATTTTTAATGTTAAGTATAGAAGTGTTGTTTATCTTTTCTTTATTAGCGTTTTTGTCTCCTCACAGGTGGTTATCTTGGTGTTTATTATTGGCTAACGACTGTTTTACATTTTCAAGTTGTGTTGGTTACGTGGCGGCGATCTTCGTTATCCAGAGGGATAGAGATTTACGCTTGGAGGAGTTTGCCTCAGTGTGTTTCTGAGCCTCCAACCTTGAAGGGCACGATTATTGCTGTTGGAACTATATTTATTCCTCGCCACATTGCAGAGCTACGTTTTGAAGCTGGATATCCTTACTCTGCAGCAAGGACCTTTTATTCTGCATTTTGGGTACTGCCCTTGGTTCAGTAAAAGCCAAGGGGACCTCTCTGTCCCAAGGTAATAATATTTATACCTATAATTATTTATCGAGGTCACGACCTGTGATCCTCTGCTGACGTCATTAGTGGAGCTTGTGAAAGCCTTCCATCACCATAGTTTCGGATCAGTTTTCCCTGCCACCCAGATTAAGCCTCCAGACGTGGAGTGTATTGTCCTCTAAGAGGAGACCTATAAAGTCGTTTGAGGAACTTGTTAGGGATATTTAGATTGTATTTGTTAGGATATTCTTACTTTTCGCTTGCCTCCTCCTTTCTGGACCCTCTCCCCTTTTAGTATGTATGTGTTGATGACCTTTCTTTAATCGTGTAATTGTTTTCTTTTGCAGGGAGTTTAAGAGTGAGTGTTTTCTCATAATTATTGTATTGTTGAGGTTCAGGTGTTATTTCTATCTGAAGGTTGTGTATTAAAATTAAGTATATTTTTGAAGTATTTTCTTTCTTTTGTCCCCTTGAATTGACTTTGCACTCTTATTGAAGTTGGATACTATTCCACCCTTTTGTGGACTTAGTATGGTATTTTAGTGAATACTATTTGATAAAAGTTAGTGTTTTGTGTGGTGGTCAAGCCAGCCATCACAAGTGGCGACCGTGGCAGGATCTTTCGTTCCTAAGTATTCACTGTGTATGTGCAAAGTAATTCTTGGGGTTATTTTTCAGGCAGCATATTTACCCTCCTCGTGGTTGTCTTGTGTAAATTTAGTATTCTGGTGAATAATAGTGGCCATTATGGTTGTTAATGTATTAGAACTCCTTAGCGGAGAGGGGTGGCAAGAGAGGCTTGCGAGTTGAATAGGGAAGACTTGGAAATTGTAGCGCAGCATTTTGATTGGAATATGAAGTGTCCATAAGAAAGGGTGTATTGCTATTGCAAATTTATGAATATGTTAAAACTGTAAAGGCAGGTGGGGAACAGAAGTGAAACCTGATAAAGGACTGTTGTCTGTAGAAATTTTGGATAGGCAAATTGCTCTGAGGCAGATGGAGTTTGAAATAGAAAAGTTTAAGGCAGAGGAAAGAGAAAAAGAGAGGCAGCATGAGATTGCCATGAGAGACACAGGTTCCTCATCTTCCCCTCCCTTCCTTTCCCAAATAGGTCAGTAACGCCTGCTATTAATTTAGCGCAGGCTCTCAAATTTGTGCCTAAATTTGAGGAAAATAATGTAGCAGAGTTTTTTGTATCGTTTGAGAGATTGCAGCAAGGTTGGAGTGGCCCCAAGAGTATTGGACCACTCTTATACAAAGTAAATAAATTGGTTTGGAAGAGCTCAGAGAGTGTATGTAACTTTGGAGGAGGATCTGTCATCAGATTATGAGAGTGTGAAGGCTATTGTCTTGAAGGCCTATGAGTTAGTCCCTGAAGCCTATAGGCAACGCTTCAGGAACTTAGAAAAAGTAAGGAACAAACTTTTGTTGAATTTGCAAGGTCGAAGGAACAATATGCTAGTGATTGGCTCAAGTCCAAGGAAGTGGTAGATTTTAAAAAGAAAAAATTGAAGGAAGTTAAGTTGTTGGTGAGGAGTTTAAGAGGTGTGTCTCGGATAAACTGAAGGTCCACCTCGAAGAGATTAAAAACTCGAGACCGTTCAGGAGGTAGCCATCGCTAGTGATGAATATTATTTGTCTATAAGAGTGAGTTAGGGGGAGGGGAGTAACGACAAATGTGAAGTCTAGTTGGGTTAAAGTAGGTAGGAATAATAATTCTAACAATAATAATGCTAGGATGTTTACTAGAAATAATTATAGAGGTAATAATCAGGGTAATGCTAATACTAATATTAATTTTTCTCCTAACAGAGGTATAGACCTATATATACAATCCAGAGAAATTGAAGACATTGACGTGCTTCTTTTGCATAAGAGGGACACGTAAAGAGCTTGTGTTATGCGCTTAGAAAAATCGCTAAAAATGCTAATGGTAGGCCAGTGATGGGTGTGGAAAAAGAGAGAGAGAGCGAACCTATCCCAACAAGGTTCCACTGACCAACAATGACTACATGGCTGTTTCGATAAGTATTGCCTTCGGTAGTGTCTCATCCCCAAATTCGTCCGAGAAAAGACGAGTACGTATTTTGCGTGATACTGGAGCAGCTCAGTCTTGATCCATAGGGAGGCATTGCCGTGTAATTTTGTTCCTGAAAGTGAGGAATTCGTGTTATTGTCTGGTTTTCCTGATACGGTAAAGTCTTATGCTATTGAAAATTTTAATTTATTTGCCCTTCCTTTGCAGGGAATTTGAAATTGGCCATTGTTGATAAATTTCCGGTTAAAGATGTTGATGTTGTGATAGGGAATGACGTTGCTCTTAAGAATAATACCCTATCCCCATATTGATAAATCCTGATAGTGAGGTAGCAGCAGTTACTCGTTCTAGTGCTAGAATTGTTGACGCTGCAGAGTCAACAATTGATCTAGATTTAAGTAGTTTAGAACGTAGTGATAGCGTAGTTGTAGATCTTGGGATTTTGAAGGACAAACTGAATTGGACCACTGAAGAGCTTATCAAAGCTCAGAAAAAGGATTTTCGGGATCTCCCTATTGAGTCAGGTGAGGTGTCTGATATAACTGGTCCCAAATTTAAGATAATTAATAATATTTTATATAGGTTGAGTAGGCCTATGGAGGCTGATAATATTGATTATGAAATTTTGAAACAGATAATGGTTCCATTCGTTTACAGGAATGAGTTGATATCATTGGCGCATGAAAGTGGTTTGGCCGGACATTTTGGCATTCATAAGACTTCCGGCAAGTTGCTAATGAATTATTATTGGCCGAAGTTGAAGGCGGACGTAAAGAAATTTGTCAATAGCGTGATGTCTGTCAGAAGGTCGGTAACCCAACCAGCTTATTCCAAAAGCGCCTCTATGTCCTATTCCAGTGGTTTCCGAACCTTTCAAGGAGGTCATTATTGATGTTGTTGGAGCCATTACCAAGGACTCGTAGTGGAAATGAATATATTTTGACTATCATGGATAGAATGTCTCGATATCCCGAGGCAATACCACTACGTACTATAAAAAGTGTTAAAATTGTTGATGTACTAATTGACTTTTTCACCAGGTTTGGGATGCCTAAAATAATTCAGTCTGATTGGGTGGTTCTAATTTTGTTAGCAGATATTTCAGGGATAAAATGGCAGAGTTAAATATAAAACATGTGACCTCTTCTCCATATCATCCAGAAAGTCAGGGAGCTCTGGAGAGAATTTTCATCAAAACCTGAAATCTATGGTAAAGAAGTATTGTTTGATCAATGGTTTCTGAATGGGATAAGGAATTACCTTATTTGTTGTGTTCGCTTTTCGTTCTGTCCCAAGTCAGTCTTTAGGTTTTTTCGCCCATTTCAGCCTTGTGTTTCGGCCATTGTGTTCGAGGTCCTCTCGATGTTGTTCGAGAGTTCCTGGGAGGGAGACGTCCCTGAGATCAATTATTAGATTATGTGTCTAATCTAGGCGATAAGTTAACCAAGTCTTGGAAATTTGCAGGTGAAAATTTATTGTGTAGCCAAAAAAAGAATGAAGTACTTTTTTGACAGAAGGTCTAAAGCACGTGACTTTGCGGTAGGCGACAAAGTTTTGGTTTTGTTACCATTCCAGGAAATCCGTTGAAAGCTTCTTTTTCAGGTCCTTGGAAGATTTTGAAAAAAATTAGTGAAGTTAATTATTTAGTAGAGACTCCCGAGAGAAGGAAACCTTTTCAGCTTTGTCACGTAAATATGTTGAAGGCTTATATGAACGGAGAAAGTCATTCCGTGGCAACCATAGGGAAGCTGTAGTTTCCGAGAACGATAACCATTTTTCTTTTTCAGAGGGTGACAGTATTGATGATAATTGTTTTAATGGAAGTGAATGGCGTTCGGATAATAAGAATTCTTTGAAAATTTTTTCTGGAATGGTTTCTCATTTAAGTAATGGAGAACAAAGGTCTTTAAAAAAATTGGTATTTAATTATAAGGAATTATTTTCGGATGTACCGGAAGGACTTCTGTCCTTGAGCATGACGTGGACGTAGGTAGCGCCCACTTCCTGTGAAACGATCTCCTTACAGGTTGAATCCCTTCAAAAATGAGGTTGTAGCGAAGGAAGTTGATTTATGCTAAAACATGACCTAATTGAACCTAGCCAAAGTCCTTGGTCATCACCTGTTGTATTGGTAAAGAAACCCGACGGGGATTTCAGGTTATGTTTTGATTACCGTAAATTGAATGAATTGTCTAAGTCTGATTATTATCCATTACCTCGAATTGAGGACTGTATTGATCGTATGGGTAAGGCCAAATACATTAGTAAAAAAAAAAAAAAAAAAAAAAAAAATTCGATTTGCTGAAAGGTTATTGGCAGGTTCCTCTTTCGAAGCGGGCAGGGTCCTTGTCTGCTTTCGTAACACCACAGGGACTGTTTCAATGTAAAGTGATGCCGTTTGGTATGAAGAACGCGGCTGCCACTTTCCAGAGGTTAATGAATACTTTAGTCTATGGTTTAGAAGGTGTGTTTTTTTTATTGATGTTGATATTATTGTTATTTTAGTGATGATTGGGAAACACATTTAAAACGTATTAGGGCACTGTTTGAGGTTTTGAAGAAAGCAGGTTTAGTAATTAATTTAAAGAAAAGTGAATTCGCAAAGGCGAGGGTTGTATATTTGGGTCATTAAGTTGGTAATGGTAAAGTTGCTCCCAAGCAAGCAAATATCGAATGCATTGAAAAAATGTTAGTCCAAAGTGCAGGAGGGATGTCAGAAAATTCCTTGGTTAGGTGGCTACTACCGAAGGTTTGTTGTTAGAAATTTTTCTGACATCGCCGATCCTTTGACTAATCTCTTAAGAAAGAAGGTAGCTTTTGTCTGGACTGATGAAACACAAAAGGCATTTGATAATTTGAAAAGAGTACTAATTAATTTCCCTGTCTTGAGGGCTCCTGATTTTGAACGTCCTTTTTGTTCTCTTGCCACGGATGCAAGTGACGTTGGTGTAGGAGCGGTGTTGTTGCAGAATGACGAACAGGGAGTTTCTCATCCTGTCGCATTCTTTTCAAAAAAGTTGTCCTCCGCCCAACGTAGGTATTCCACTGTGGAGAAAGAGACTTGCTTTAGTATTTGCTATTAACCATTTTCAGGTGTATCTCTCCTCCACAGATACACCTATTAAGGTCTTGACGGATCATAATCCCCTGACCTTCATCAGCAGATACAAGAATAAAAATCAACGGATTGATGAGATGGAGTCTCATGCTGCAAGAGTGGAATTTAGAATTTTCCCACATCCCAGGAAAAGATAATGTTGTTGCCGATTTCTCTCTCGCAGCGTTGAATAGTGGTTATTGGCAGAGGGCTATGCAGTTATTAAAGGTAGTATCTGTATCGTTCTAGTTATGGTGTGTGTGCTGTTGAAGTGGGCACGTAGTGAGTAGAAACAAATGTATATTTAAGATTTATTAATCATGGTTTCTTTACAGAGGACGATAATGTTTTAGGTGTAGTATACGGGATATATTTAAGGTTAAAAGGTGAGGGTGATCACTGGTATTTGCTAATGGTTGATTAAATAGGTGGTCTAAGGTTTTGAGGTGTCAGGTACGATAAGGTTTATAATAAGCTAAGAAAAGAGATGGAGGCACTAATCCGGTTATTCTGTATTTTCAGGCTAATAATTACGCTTCATCGATTTTGTGTGTTTGTTTGCGCAGGGGAGTCTTGTGGTGGTCTTCTCTGTGTCGTTCGGTGTGTGTATGTATTGGACACTATGGGTATAAAGTGTGATCAACACTGAAACATAGACAGTGGTTTTTGAGCCCAACATTTATTGATAGTGAGTGAAGTGTATCCCTGAAATTGAACAGTGTATTGAGTGTGGAAAAGGTTATTGCCTTTGGACTATATAAACAGAATCCGGTTGTTAGAGCCATGACTCGCTCTTAAGTTTAGTAATGGTGTGAGTGATGTGAAACTCTTAGGTTGGGGGTATTTATTATCAAATGGATGATTGAGAGTTTCTGGTTTTGGAAACTTTTCCTGTGAATAGTATTAAGCTTATGAGGTTGGTATTTTTGTTATATGCTGCTATCCTTATATACTGCTATCCTTGTGAGCTGCTATCCTTGGTACTTGCCACCCACTTTCCTTTTGTTTTTGGTAGGTCATGTTTTTTATGAGAATATTTTGCTCTTTGCAGTTTGTTTAATGACTATTTTTGAATGTTATTTTATTATTTCAGTATGTATCATATATTGTGTTAGATGTTAACGTACTTTTATAAAAAAAAAAAAAATTTTTTTGGAAAAACTTTTTTTTTTGGTCGTGTGAGGAGGTGTAACTTAGTTATCATTAATTTCTAAATTATTTAAGTTTTTAGATTTTTAATGTGTTAAGTATAGAAGTTGTTGTATTCTTTCTTTATTAGCTTTTTGTCTCCTCACCGGTGGTTATCTTGGTTTGTTTATTATTGGCTAACGACTGTTTTACATTTTCAAGTTGTTTGGTTTGGTTACGTGGCGGCGATCCTTCGTTATCCGAGGATAGAGATTTACGCTTGGAGGAGTTTTGCCTCAGTGTGTTTCTGAGCCTCCAACCTTGAAGGGCACGATTATTGCTGTTGTTGGAACTATATTTATCCTCGCCACATTGCAGAGCTACGTTTTGAAGCTGGATATCCTTACTCTGCAGCAAGGACCTTTTATTCTGCATTTTGGGTACTGCCCTTGGTTCAGTAAAAGCCAAGGGGACCTCTCTGTCCCAAGGTAATAATCTTTATCCTATAATTATTTATCGAGGTCACGAACCGTGATCCTCTGCTGACGTCATTAGTGGAGCTTGTGAAAGCCTTCCATCACCATAGTTTCGGATCAGTTTTCCCTGCCACCCAGATTAAGCCTCCAGACGTGGAGTGTATTGTCCTCTAAGAGGAGACCTATAAAGTCGTTTGAGGAACTTGTTAGGGATATTTAGATTGTATTTGTTAGGATATTCTTACTTTTCGCTTGCCTCCTCCTTTCTGGACCCTCTCATGTTTTAGTGTATGTGTTGATGACCTTTCTTTAATCGTGTAATTGTTTTCTTTGCAGGGAGTTTAAGAGTGAGTGTTTCTCATTAATTATTGTATTGTTGAGGTTCAGGTGTTATTTCTATCTTGAAGGTTGTGTATTAAAATTAGTATATTTTTGAAGTATTTTCTTTGTCCCCTTGAATTGACTTTGCACTCTTATTGAAGTTGGATACTATTCCACCTTTTGTGGACTTAGTATGGTATTTTAGTGAATACTATTTGATAAAAGTTTAGTGTTTTGTGTGGTGGTCAAGCCAGCCATCACAATATATATATATATATATATATATATATATATATATATATATATATATATATATCTATATATATAGATATATATATATATATATATATATATATATATATATATAGATATATATATATAGATATAGATATATATATATATATATATATATATATATATATATATATATATATATATATATATATATATATATATATATATATATATATATATATATATATATTATGTATGTATATATATATCGAGCTACAAATGTCCTTTAATATCTAATTCACTCTACCTCGGAATTAATATATTTTCTTTAGGATTTTATTATGTAATATTTAAAAATTTATGTAAAATAAGCCATTCATGCAATGATAATCTCTATTAAAAGCATAAACAATTTATTTAGGACATAAAATATAATCATTGGATAACTCTCTTTAAGCGTTTTGAAAATAAACATTTAACAGGGATGAAAATAAACTTTAAAATTAAAACTTCAAAATAAATCCTTCGTGGTGAAGGTTGGAGAGGACCTCTACCCCAGAAGCTGAAAACAGAAGAACAAAAGCCACACACACACACACACACACACACACACACACACACACACACATATATATATATATATATATATATATATATATATATATATATATATATATATATATATATATATATATATATCTATATCTATATATATATATTTATATATATATATATATATATATATATATATATATATATATATATATATGTGTGTGTGTGTGTGTGTGTGTGTGTGTGTGTGTGTTGTGTGTGTGTGTGTGTGTGTGTGTGGCTTTTGTTCTTCTGTTTTCAGCTTCTGGGGTAGAGGTCCTCTCCAACCTTCACCCAGGAAGGATTTATTTTGAAGTTGTAATTTTGAAAGTTTATTTTCATGCCTGTTAATGTTTATTTTCAAACGCTTAAAGAGAGTTATCCAATGAATTATAATTTTATGTCTAAATAAATTGTTTATGCTTTTAATAGAGATTATCATTTCATGAATGGCTTATTTTATAAATTTTTGAAAAATATTACATAATAAAATCCTAAAGAAATTGAAAGGATATGAGAATATATCTAGACATGCATAAAAATGGCGATTATTATTGCAAAATTAGATTAAATGAGGAAGAGCGCATTTTTAATCGAATTAGTCTTGTGTTATAGTTACAAATGACAGCAACCCTTCTCCGCGTCCAAAATTTGAAGAAGCGTTTGGCAAAACAAGGCAGAAATGAAATGAGCGTCATCCATCACACCAAAAGATTCCGATTCATTCGACGATAAATCGCTCTGGAGACGTTTGAATCTTAAAGCAAGCGATGTTTTTCTACTCACGCCAGATGTAAACATCATACATCAAGGGGGAACATAAATCTGTTATATTTGCATTCTCCTGTGGAGCTGGAATGAGTTATTGGTTATACAACTCACGAAACACGTTCTATTTTTCCTCTGTGAATTACGTAAATGAGTTGATCTATTATCGACAAGTATATTTTTCTAGGATTTTATATTCGCATTGAATGACGTTGCTTGATATTTACTTTTACGATGACGCTGGAGATGCTGTCGTAAATATATATATATATATATATATATATATATATATATATATATATATATATATATATATATATATATATATATATATATGTATCTTTATATCGCGGTTAGAAAGGTAAGTGAAAACAGGTATGGCGAGGGATCAGCCGAATTCACAGAGGAGTAGTTTCAACCACGACGATCGGCTCGTCTTTTGGCCCAGACAACATTTGAACGAGGGAATTACATGATTGGGATAGTTTCTTTTGTTATCTCCCTTGGAGACGGTTCCAGAGTATTGCCTGTCCTTCGTAACCTCTTGATATTTTTAAAAAGGAAAAAATCAGACGGGCTGATGAGGTCTATGATAAAGTGGACGAAAGCTCCCGTTTTTTTAAGAATATTTCAATACACATCTTACATAAGTGTGGACTTTTATACTTCAATATATATATATATATATATATATATATATATATATATATATATATATATATATATATATATATATTATACATACATACATCACACATATATACATATTTGTATATTATTTGAAAGCAGATGAACACTACATTCATACTTCAGCATCTGACTCGTCGACGCTTCTCTTGCGCAGGAAATACAACAGCATTTGTTTCTTGATGAACTTTTCCCGGATCGATTATCAAAATCTTCCAACCGGCCTACACTCTACCTTATACTAGAAAGACGTAAAACCATGAAGGGGACGCAGTATATCCTTGCTTCAGACACACAACACGTAAACAGTAACTCTTGCTCCTCGACACTCTCCCATTTAAATGTGGTAGTCTACTTCTCGAACTTTAACATTACATTCTCTCCCCTAGTGCGTATGTACGACGTAGCTATGGAGGAAATACACCCGAAATGCAGGCGCACAAGCAATTTCGCTCTCGATTAGAGAGAGCAATCAAGTCGAGTGGTCAACAGCGCCTCATGAAAGAACTGATCCGGCGTTTTTGTAATTAAGAGAGATGGCTCTCTTTCCAGCTCTATCCAGCCAGAATGAAGTGGAATTTCTCATTTGCATTCTCTAAACGGAACGAAAAACGATTAGATAATTTCACGAGAGAGAGAGAGAGAGAGAGAGAGAGAGAGAGAGAGAGAGAGAGAGAGAGAGAGAGAGAGAGAGAGAGAGAGAGTCTTGGTGACTGTGGGATGTACGTTGCTGCCAGTTACTTTAGAAATCCCGTTTATTTCTGCAGAATATAGAATTTAGGCCGAAGGGCAAGTACTGGGGACTATGAGACAATCCAGCGCTGAAAAGGAAATCGAAAATAATAGGTTTGAAAGTTGTAACAAAGGGGAAATCTCGCAGTTGCACAATTTGCAATATGAAACAAGTTAAGAGAGTGGAAAGTTAAGAAGGATGAAAGAATAAGAATGAAGGCGCAGTAAAAGGACTGAATTGGGTTGCAGCTATGGGCCTGATAAAGTAATGCTGGGAAGAACCTTGTGTAATGCCTACAGTGCAACGCATGAGTGCACTGGCGGCGCTACCTCGCGATATGACTCGGATTCTTGAACATTTTTTTTTATATATATTTGGGATGATTCATAGTCGGGATGCCCGAAGTTATTCAAATTGCGGATGCCAGGTCAGAATTCCCTGTTGCAATATTTTCCTCAGCTGAGGCAGAGTTGTAGCATAAACGCTCTGTCAGGAAATTAAACGAAGCATCTCCGAATGGAGAGTTCAACATGAAATGATTCCTTTGGAAAGACCGAACGAAGCTTTTAACTGAATCATACTCAACCTATCTGATGTACGAAAAAATTCCTGAAAATGCATGAGGTACTTGGTTTCTTTAAGTTTATCTCTCTCTCTCTCTCTCTCTCTCTCTCTCTCTCTCTCTCTCTCTCTCTCTCACACACACACACACATATTACGTGAAAATTCTTTAACACATTTTGCCTGTAGTTAATTTTCTAATATTTTTGTTACTTCTGCGTTGTGATATACAGTTTTTTAGTTCGATCATTGTGCTTTTCACGGTGAAATGGATCTCAGTCCCTCTCCATTCTTGTTCAAAGGATATATATATGTAATGTGGATGGCGGGCAAGACCAAAGATGTAGGTTTCTTTGAAATGGAAATCTCCTGTTTGCCTCTTCGGAAACCGACAATGTTCTTTGTCTGAGAATACGTGCGGTGATTTCTTGGTTTCATTTCCTGCTACTGGAGTCTCTGTTTGTGAAATGGTAATAAAGGGTGTCTTTTTATGGAAAACGTTTCGTTTGCAAATTGCATGTCCTTTGATGAAAAGGATTTGTACTGGCTGATCTTTTGTCATTTTCTATATAGTTGGCACGTGTCATAAAAATTATTAAACATTAAATTAAATAGACCCTTTTCCTCCTTTTCTATATGAGAGGATTTTTATTAAGATTAAAATGTAAAAAAATACTTTCTTCAATTTATTTCTTGGCAAAAATTTGTCTCCTGTCATCTATTCGAATTTGTACTTATTTGAAATCTATTTTTACATAATAATAATAATAATAAAAGTTAAACATGGCGTGTATATCCGTAGAGCTTTTTTACTGTTCTTAACAAATAGATGCTAATAATAATAATAATAATAATAATAATAATAATAATAATAATAATAATAATAATAATAATAATAGTATAGTAGTAGTAGTAAATTCAGCAACTCGAAAACCTTCCCCATAACTCCCAGACAGCTTAGGAACGTTCCTCCTTGAAACAGGATTTTAATCTCATTGTATATTTCAAATGAATCCAATTATCCTCGATCAATACCCCATTCAGATTCAGTGAATCGTGCCGAGAGTCATAATTCCATAATGAAGTTACACGGGTATTAGACAACAGAAAATCATATTATTAATCTAAATGATTCAGAATCTATTTTTCTGTTTGAATCCAATTATGGCTGGAACTGAGACGCAGCAAACTGGGTGTTCATAATCTCCAGGTTTTGGAGGATGATAATAATACTTTCGTCTTTACTGAATGTTTTCAGAGTTTACCCAAGACCACTTCATTTCACAAAAGCTGTGTATAGGATATTTTTGTGGGATGGAAGCGTTTTTTGGTCAGACTTCCTCCTCAAACTTAGGACTGGTTTACGCAATACAGTAAAGATTATGGAGAATGTTTCTTTTACACAGTTAAAAACACAATACAACAGTATTTAAAGCTTAGGACATAACTTTACCTACTTTGGAACCCATTAAAGTGAATGCAATGATATTTATTTAATATGACTTTGAAACCTTAAAAAAATTAACTTTTTCTTATACACAGTTGAAAACACATAAACAAGTATTTACTGATTAAAACATAACTTTACCTACTTTGAAGCCCATTTAAGCGAATGTACTGATCTTTATTTATTATATAACTTTAAAACCTTAAAAATAATTTTTCGTGTAACCTTTAAAAGTCTTAGCGCTTTCTGTCTCTTCTTGAAGTGTTAAATTTCCGGTTTTCATAACACCAATGGATAAAGGCACTAACCCTTTAGGCTCCTCCCCCAATTCATGATATGAACTTCACTAAGACTGATAATGGCATTTTTTTATTGCACATAAAAACCGTTCTTGATTTTTCAACTCAAACCCCAGCAACAAAGAACTAGAAGATGGTGATGAGATTAAAAGCAACGCTCATGCTTTCAAAAAGGGCTGAGGAAACAATAGTGGGAATATTAACAGTGAAAATAATTTCAATAATTACAAATAAAAATCGTTGGGGCAATTTAGTGCACTACAACCTAAACAGGTAAATGTTATCTAACAATCTGTTCCAAAAGAATAGAAATTTCATTTACAAATTTACAATTTCGCATATCTTGTCACACTATTTTGTGAATACAGTGGATAGGAAAATTTAACACAATATAACAAAAGTTTGTTTCTTCACAAAACCAGTAACTTCTGGTAACTTTTCAAACTAATGCCGTCCTTCTAAAGAAGGAGACTGTTGTCAAGTCAAAACACTGTGAGGAACTAGAACAGCTTCCATCTAAGCCGATTAAAACAATCTCTGCAAATACTCAGGAACATGAAAAAGCTCTTCGATTTGATGCAACTTTTAGGATTCATGCTTCATAAAGACCTATAATTAGAGCCTCCTTAACGTGAGCATAATCTCCATGAAAGCACTGAAGCATGATACCAAGAAATCGTGTGTTTTATGACTAATTACACACTCAGAGTACAAATGCATTCCTTATCGACTATCAAGCACTGCTTATCCAGAACGATGCATGGATCCATTAAAAGTATAATGAACTGAAGTGAATATAGAATTTAGGCCAAAGGCCAAGCACTGGGACCTATGAGGTTATTCAGTGCTGAAACGAGAATTGTCAGTAAACGGTCTGAAACGTGTAACAGGTGTTAAACTTCGCAGTAACCCCATGAATCAATTGTTAGGAGACGGTGGAAAGTAAGATGGAAGAAAGAGAATATGAAAGGAGGTACAGAAAAAAAAACGAAAGAGGTTGGAGCTAGGGACCGAAGGCACGCTGCAACGAACTTAAGTAATGCCTACAGTGCACCGAACGAGGTGCACTGACGGCACTTAACCCACTCTCTCTCTTGGGCATTACCAGTATATTGCAGGTGATAACCAGGTCAATACCAGGTGGACGTGAAGTGAACTGTGACTTATGAATAACTACATCAAATAAATACTTGAATGAAATACTGATACGAAAGTAAGGTGGTTAAAAGCCTACGCTTGTATTAGTAACTCATGCGAATAAAATTGCCTTTGAAACTATCAACATAACCTGCTCTCATTTAAAAGCCTGATCTTCGATAACGCAACGGTCGAAAGTCAGTCTCCTGCAACCTGTGTCACGCCCCCTCTAAAAAAAAAAAAAAAAAAAAAAATGAAAAAATAACTTCATCGTTGTAAACGGTTAAAAATATCATCGGTAATTCTAAGGAATAACTCCGCACGGACTGCAAGGAACGTCACCGCCAATACAACACCCTCTAGGGATTGGGGCGTCCAATGTATTTTGCCGTGTTTAGTACTGTCCCCTCGGGATTAATTACAGTCGATCGCCCAAACATAAAGGTAAATGTTTAATAAGCAACCCGAATACTATAGGAAACTGTAATTTCCGAAGAAATACCCGACGCGGAGTTATTAGTTAGATTTACCATATCATCTTCCTATGTTTTCCAATGGTTTGGGATCTTACTTATATAAACTGCAATGTGTATCCATATACTTTATATGTGTAAACTCTAAGTGCACCGGTATATCTAATTCTATTTGGTTTAGCTATTGTGCGAAGTGCTGATTTAGCTCCCATGTTAAACTTTTGGTACAAATTTACTGGAAGCCCTTATAGTGTTCTAAATATCAGTGTCTGTCCGGAATTCCATTTATGGTTGGCTACCGTCTGAAATCTATTGCTTTAGTTGACGTGATTCGCTTTGCCTTAACATTACCAGAAAATCTATTAAATATTTGTAAAGGAGATTCCTCTCCTTTCGCACAATACAATTTCTATTTCAGCGATTAATTTTAGTCCTTTTGAGTCATCATAATAGATTTCACGGTATGTGTTTGACTTCCTACACTACTAGGCCTACCAAAGACTGCTGGAATATCTCTGGATGTTCAATATGCAAAGCTAAATCTGCATCACAATTCTACAGCATAATGCTACTCTGAGGTAGTTGTATAATCCGACTTAGCCAAGTTCTCTCTCTCTCTCTCTCTCTCTCTCTCTCTCTCTCTCTCTCTCTCTCTCTCTCTCTCTCTCTCTCTCTCTCTCTCTCTATACAGCCTAACTGGAAAGCATGTCAGCAAGTATGAAGAGTCATATAGCATTAACATGTCTAGATGTGGCTTATCTCTTATCATATTTTCTTATTTAGTAGTCGTACGTCTGTCTAGCAAGCTTTGCTACTCATATCCACTACCGACTTATTTATCAATAAAGAATTTAGGTTATCCTTTGACTTTAAATCGTTTACAAATGTTTTAAAGACACTATTGAATGATGGCCCGTAGGAACCCCTTATGATAATCAAGAACCGTCTGTAGATCTCCCAAAGAGCCAAGCCAAAGTAAACAAATGAAAAATGCGCCGAACAAACTGAAGTTGTTTGATAAACATGCAAGCCATCTCAGTCTCCCTTTTACGATCAGGAACTGCAATAGTTTTGTTTCTTACCATATCCTGCTGTATGACTAATAACATTCTCCTAAAACCTTTATTCTTAAATCGACAAAATGCTCCGGATCGTTTCAATTTCACCCCGTGATTCACGTGGGTTCAGCAATACAGGTTGCACTAGTCCAGCGTATAAACTTGCTTTCGTATGCAATTCCAGTCTGCTGGGTTTCCAAATCTTATTCACCCTGCCCTCTGCTCTATTTGTTGCGTTTAGTTGTTGCTCTGCTGCATTCCTGCTCAAGAGAACCTGTTTATAGGTAACAGTGTCCCTAAATATATAAATGGCTGAATCTCACCAGTGGTAAAACACAAAGTGTTCTTCCATGCAAGCATTAATCTAAAAAGTCATGCAATAATTCAAGTGAAAAATTAGACTGCGAGAGAGGGGACGGAGACCGACGACGTGTCGTATAAATCTCAGAGATTGAAACAAAATCCAAAATTAGGAATAATTTCCCATAAGAATTCCCCGTTAACATTCCCACTCTTCCTCGCACATTAATCTTCCCATGTACTTAGGATACACAAAAGTCCTGACCGCTCTCTATAAAAGAACCCTTTTATATCCACTGGGGAAAGTAGAGCCTTTTTCCCATTCCACTATGAATTTGTATAACTGTAGTGTGCGTGTGTGTGTGTAACTTGTGTGTGTGTGTGTGTGTGTGAGAGAGAGAGAGAGAGAGAGAGAAGAGATGAGAGAGAGAGTCCAAACCAAATAATACACTTTAGATACTTTAGTTTCGACGTAGGTGTAGTTTTATTTATTTATTTTTTTTTTATTTGGGAAGCATAAACTTTTTCTAATACATTAGGATTTCTCAAAAGATACTTCCATTCCAAACTAAAGCAACTTAGAGCCTTCCTCCCCCTCCCACCCCGTCCCAAACCACCCCCCCTCAAAAAAAAAAAAACTAAAAAAAAAAAAAAAAACACGATATTCCTTTTGTTTTCTCGCATAGTATATTTACGATTAACAACTGCTCAGCTACCAATTGAAATTTTTTTCATCTGGACACACATTGCAACCACGTATTGAGAAACTAGTGTGTTACAGCTGCATTCGTTTTTGATAATTTCACATTACGTGAAATTCTTTAACATATTTTGCCTTTGGTTAAATTTCCAACATTTTTATTACTTCTGTGTTTGTGCTTTAAAGTTTTTTAGTTCGATCATTCGAATTAATAACACACCATCTACAAAGTTTAAGTTTACTTTTCTTTTAGATCCTGATCTTTTTAGACAATCATTCTCTCTCTCCTCTCTCTCTCTCTCTCTCTCTCTCTTGGCATGCGTGCAAACACAATGCTTTAGTTTTCTATAACAATCTAGCCATTAAGTCAGACTGCTAATGGCCCATAAAAAATACGTAAGTTGGTGGACGCATGAGAAAACAAAAATGTTTTAGCCTTTGAGAAACATCACATCAGATGTCACGACATTTAATTTTGGTGATAACTCTTTCCAACTCTTCAGATCATACTACGCACTTTTTCCAAGCACCGTTCACGAGTGTCCAAAGGAATTTCGTCATTTTCACAGCTAAACAAAATAGTGAAGCGTGTCTCAAGGGCAATCACAGACGCTCCAATTACCGCGTATATTCCGCGGCCACAGTTGAAACCCCTTACAGGAACAGTAAGAAATATGCACATTTAGTAGCTTCTATACTATTCAACAAAAGTGATAATTTAGAAAATCTGATGTCAGAATACAAAAGGAAAAAAATCGATACAAATACCTGCTTCAGGTAAAAACCTCTTTTCACATCTCATAAATCTCGATGCACCGTTACATAAATATCAAATACAGGCAACAGCCTGTTATTAGCCATTTGCTTATTAGGGTCATTAAGACAATTCTAACTGTTATGACCACAGCTAATGAGGGTCATTTGTACCTCCAGTGTTTGCATGACCTCCGTCAACGCCTTTCGGAGTTTTATCCAGCATTAAATGGCAAAATATTAGTCGTCGTAGCAGATTATGTTTACCAAAGCAAAACTTCTTACGATGCATATGATAACATGATATTAATATCATGAAAATACTTTAGCATATCGTATCATTATAACCCTTGGAATCTCAGAGTAAGTAAAATTTCGAAAGAGATATATTGTATGTATTTATACAGGAGAAAATTATATCCTGACTCCTTAAGAATCCATCATTTTCTTACTATGTGCTCCGTCTCTAGGATCACACTCTTCTGCATGAGTCCTGGAGCTACTTCAGCCTCTAGTTTTTCCATATTCCTTTTCAGGGATTATTATTATTTATTATTATTATTATTATTATTATTATTATTTTTATTATTATTCAGAAGATGAACTCTATTCATATGGAACAAGCCCACCTAAGTGGCTACTGACTTGAAATTCAAACTTCTAAAGAACCTGGGGTTCATTCGAAAGACTAACAGAAGGTAATGGGAAATACCTGGTTTGAGTTATTCAATCCGTTTCCCATCCATAAAACGAATGCCTTTCATAAATACATAGAGCAGATAAGAGGTTATAAGGAGTTCTAAGGATTAGGATGTCTCAAAGACTTGTTAGTTCATCCGAGGAGACATCGTGTGGTCACTTATCTCTAGGAGCAGGTTTTACTGTGCATTCACAGTGTCCTAATGATTTAGTCTAGCTTTCTTTTAAACACTTCCACACTGTTGCTGTTTACAACTTCTGGTGGCAGTTTATTCCACTGTCACTTATATTGTATGTAAAGACGTTCCCACAATGGGATGTGTTGCATCTCTTCAGTTCTAGTTTCCATCCATTATTTCTTGTCTGGTTTTCGAAATACATTGGTGCTTTAGGAGACAACAAGGAAAAATGGACAAATTGGTAAGCACCAATCTTCGTGTCCTGATA
This sequence comes from Macrobrachium nipponense, assembly GCF_015104395.2. NCBI lineage: Eukaryota > Metazoa > Arthropoda > Malacostraca > Decapoda > Palaemonidae > Macrobrachium > Macrobrachium nipponense. The sequence continues at coordinate 89,340,400 of NC_087207.1, forward strand.
CACAGAGTTCGATATAACTAACTTAACTCGACGAATTTCTTAATCTTTCGTGTGCCGAATGTCCACCATGTTCGTCTTTGCGCGCGGACGTGCGAACTGCCTCTGCTTGGAAGGCAGAGCTTTCGTCTTCTGAGAAAAGAAGCCCAGGGAGTGAATTCAGTCCCAGCATTTTGACTCTGACTTCGCTTCAATAACGTCATATTCGAGCAGAAGAAGAAAAAGTCCAATACGCATGTTTTTCTGTCTTATTCGGTCTGTGATTCTATTTTCTTTAGGCCCTCTTAGATCGATTCTAGAAGTTTTTGTGGGTCTGAGCTCGTAGAAAGTAACTGTACGATTTTCCACTAAGTGGGAAGCAATTCCGCAGAGACCCTCTACAGCTGCCGTCTACGAACAGAGCGGCCATCGTCTGGTATAGACCTTGTAATAAGAGCAGAATGAGATCCCATGTTAAATAGCGAGAACCAGGAGGAGAGATCATCTTTAAATGCCTCTGTGCAGACGGTAGTTACGGAGAAAAAAAGGACACGGGCCCCTGTTCCCGCACATATATGGGATTTCGTTGGACGGAAGAAATGAGAGATGAATTTCTGGCCGTGGCGAGGGAGAGGGAAAAAGAGGATATAAAGAGAATCAGTTAAAATACTCAAGACTGTAAGGAGAATGACTGGGGTGAAATAGCTTCTAAAACAAATATAAATAAAACAGAAATAGAGAAAAAGGTGAAAAATTAGAAATATGGCATTCAGTATAATAAAAAGTATAAATATGGGTTAAAATTAACTATGCTGCATATTCTGTAGAATGAAATTTCTAGAATGGCAAAAATGAAACATAAGGCATATTCAGTACTAAAAATTTATAAATACGGCATTTTCAGTACAATTAGTATAAAAAACGACAAATTAAACGTAAGGCATAATTAGCATAACGTAGAGGATTTAAAACGATGGACACTGGATATATATAGAACACTATGAAAAATAAGGATAAAAAGACATTAAAATACTGGATAAATACAATGACAACATACACTTATATCGATGTTGATGCAGAAAAATTCATCAAAGAGAAAGTGAGAGAGAGAGTGAGAGAGAATGGTTTCCAAATAGTAGTAGTGAAAGGAAAGTTCTTTATTGTAATTCGTTTTTTATATTTTGTTATTGTACTTATTTCTACCTAATGAAAGTCAAGTTCTAGATGGACGAGGCAATAACACGTGTCCCATGAAAGCCTCAACGCTTCTCATATCATGCAAATCTTGACAACTAACTGCACGCTGCTACGATGGATTCTTGGACATGAGAAGAAAGCAAGCTGCTTGAGAAAACAATTCCCATTTATTATTGCAGTCATTTTTGTACGTGACACTACAATCTTCTATTCAGTCATTTATTTTCGCTTTTTTTTCCCCCACTTCTCTTGTGCAAAAATATAAATGCTTCATTCTCCAAGTAATTCAATAATCATCTCAAGTATCTGATTTGTTTTTACTTCGGATAAGTGCCTTCACTCAAACTCTCTTATTATTATTATTATTATTATTATTATTATTATTATTATTATTATTATTATTATTATTATTATTATTATTTTTTTTTTTTGCTCTATCACAGTCCTCCAATTCGACTGGGGTGGTATTTATAGTGTTGGGGTTCCGGGTTGCATCCTGCCTCCTTAGGAGTCCATCACTTTTCTTACTATGTGTGCCGTTTCTAGGATCACACTCTTCTGCATGAGTCCTGGAGCTACTTCAGCGTCTAGTTTTTCTAGATTCCTTTTCAGGGATCTTGGGATCGTGCCTAGTGCTCCTATGATTATGGGTACGATTTCCACTGGCATATCCCATATCCTTCTTATTTCTATTTTCAGATCTTGATACTTATCCATTTTTTCCCTCTCTTTCTCTCCAAATCTGGTGTCCCATGGTATTGCGACATCAATAAGTGATACTTTCTTCTTGACTTTGTCATCAACGTCACGTCTGGTCTGTTTGCACGTATCACCCTATCCGTTCTGATACTATAGTCCCAGAGGATCTTTGCCTGATCGTTTTCTATCACTCCCTCAGGTTGGTGTTCGTACCACTTATTACTGCAAGGAGTAGCTGATGTTTCTTGCACAGGCTCCAGTGGAGGGCTTTTGCCACTGAATCATGCCTCTTTTTGTACTGTTCTGTGCAAGTGCCGGGCATTCGCTTGCTATGTGGTTTATGGTTTCATTTTTCGTATTGCTCTTCCTACATATGGGAGAGATGTTATTTCCGTCTATCGTTCTGTGAACATATCTGGTTCTTAGGGCCTGATCTTGTGCTGCTGTTATCATTCCTTCAGTTTTCCTCTTTAGCTCTCCCCTCTGTAGTCATTGCCATGTGTCATCGCTGGCTAGTTCTTTAGTCTGTCTCATGTATTGTCCGTGCACTGGTTTGTTGTGCCAGTCCTCTGTCTGTCTTTCTCCTGTCTCTATATATTTGTGGTCTTCGTCTACTTTTATCAGTCCTTCTTCCCATGCACTCTTTAGCCACTCGTCTTCACTGGTTTTCAGATATTGCCCCAGTGCTCTGTTCTCGATGTTGACGCAGTCCTCTATACTTAGTAGTCCTCTCCCTCCTTCCTTTCATGTTATGTATAGTCTGTCCGTATTTGCTCTTGGGTGTAGTGCTTTGTGTATTGTCATATGTTTTCCTGGTTTTCTGATCTATGCTGCGGAGTTCTGCCTTCGTCCATTCCACTATTCCTGCGCTGTATCTGATTACTGGCACTGTCCATGTGTTTATGGCTTTATCATATTTCCGCCGTTGGAGTTTTGACTTGAGTATCGCCTTGAGTCTCTGCATATATTCTTTCCTGATCGTGTCCTTCATCTCTTGGTGTTTTATATCCCCTCCTTCCATTATTCCCAGGTATTTGTATCCAGTCTCATCTTATGTGTTTGATGTTGCTCCCATCTGGTAGCTTTATTCCCTTCAGTTCTCGTTACTTTGCCTTTTTGTATGTTACTAAGGCGTATTTTGTATTCAAAACTCCATCCTGATGTCCCCAGATACAATTCTTACAGTCTGGATTAGGGTATCTATTTCCTTGATGCTCTTACCATACAGCTTGATGTCGTCCATGAACATCAGATGGTTGATTCTGTTGCCTCTTTTCTTGAGTTGGTACCCATCATCCATCTTCTGTAGTACTTTTGTCATGGGAATCATGGCTACTACTACGAAGAGTAGTGGGGACAGTGAGTCGCCCTGGAAGATCCCTCCTCCTGATATTAACCTCTGCTAGTCTTATTCCAGAGCTTGTAAGTATTGTATTCCAGTTGCGCATTGTATTTTGAGGAAGCTGATGGTGTTTTCCTTCTGCTCCATATATTTTCAGGCATTCTATTAGCCATGTGTGTGGTATCATGTCGAGGATTTCTTATAGTCTATCCATGCCATGTTAGGTTGGTTTTCCTTCTCCTACTGTTCTTCATTACCATTCTGTCTATCAGGAGCTGGTCTTTTGTGCCCCTACACTTCCTTCTTGCAGAACCTTTCTGTTGGTGGGGGATGGTGTTTGTCTCCTCAGGTAGTTGTACAAGCCTTTCACTGATGATACCTGTTAGTAACTTCCACATTATTGGTAGGCAGGTGATAGGCCTGTAGTTACTGGCTATATTTCCTTACTCTTGTCTTTTTGTACTAAGGATGTTCTTCCTGTGGTCATCCATTTGGGTGCATGGTGATTTGAGAGACAATGCTGGAGTTATTCTGCTATTCGTGGGTGTAGGGCCTTGAAGTTTTTGAGCCAGTATCCATGGACTTCATTGAAACCTGGGGCTTTCCAGTTTGGCATTTTCTTTAGTTGGTGTCTAACTGTGTCTGTCGTGATCTCTGTGAATCTTTGTTTTATTCTCCTGTTTTTCTTCTTCCTTGACTTCCTGGAGCCATGTTGCTTGTTGTTGTGTGATACCGGATTGCTCCATATGTTTTTCCCAGAGTCTCTTACTTGGTTCGGCTTCAGGAATTTCTGGGTGGTTGTCTTCCCCTCTTAGTGGCTGTATAGTCTTTTCTGGTTGGTTCCGAATAGTTTGTTCTGTTGGTATCCCTTATTCCTGTTCATGTACCGTGGATCTTACGTGCTTTGGCCCTAAGCCTCTGTTTTACATCTTCTATTGTGTTGTTTAGTCCCTCTCTTGTACTTTGTATTTCTCGTTGAGTTCCTCCCTTGTTTTCTTGCTTCTTAGCCTTTTTTTCTGTCATCTCTTTCAGTTTACTCAAGTCAGATCTCATCACCATGAATTGCGTTTTCCAGCGCCTTTTCCAAGGAGGTTTGCTTGCTGTTTTGGTTTCTGTTGGGTTGGTTGTGCTGGTGGTGTTGGTGTTTCGAATCCCCATCATTTCTGCTACTATCTTGCTCCTGCATATGCCAGTTATTTGTTTCTGTGATACTGGTGGTGTGTATTATGCCCATTATTTCATTGACAATCACACTTGTTTTCTCCCTTAATTTCTTGGTGATGTAGGCTTTCATGGAGGGGATCTTTGTTCTCTCTGTATCTGGCTCTTATTATTATTATTATTATTATTATTATTATTATTATTATTATTATTATTATTATTATTATTTTATTATTATTATATTATTATTATTATTTTATCAAAACTCATGGCAGAATTCAAAGAATTGACTTTCGACAAAATTCTTTCAATTCTCCTTATGATTTGTTTTTCTGGAGAGTTGAAAGAATTTTGTATACAGTCAATTCTGTGAATTCTGCCATTATTCATAATAAAACATGTTTGAAAGAAGGTCTGTTTTCCAGCATATATTATTATTATTATTATTATTTTTTTTTTTTTTTACTCTATCACAGTCCTCATATTCGTCTGGGTGGTTATTTATAGTGTGGGGTTCCGGGTTGCATCCTGCTTCCTTAGGAGTCCATCACTTTTCTTACTATGTGTGCCGTTTCTAGGATCACACTCTTCTGCATGAGTCCTGGAGCTACTTCAGCGTCTAGTTTTTCTAGATTCCTTTTCAGGGATCTTGGGATCGTGCCTAGTGCTCCTATGATTATGGGTACGATTTCCACTGGCATATCCCATATCCTTCTTATTTCTATTTTCAGATCTTGATACTTATCCATTTTTTTTTCCCTCTCTCTTTTCAACTCTGGTGTCCCATGGTATTGCGACATCAATGATGATACTTTCTTCTTGACTTTGTCAATCAACGTCACGTCTGGTCTGTTTGCACGTATCACCCTATCTGTTCTGATACCATAGTCCCAGATTGATCTTTGCCTGATCGTTTTCTATCACTCCCTCTGGTTGTGCTCGTACCACTTATTACTGCAAGGTAGCTGATGTTACTTGCACAGGCTCCAGTGGAGGGCTTTTGCTACTGAATCATGCCTCTTTCTGTACTGGTTCTGTGCAAGTGCCGGGCATTTGCTTGCTATGTGGTTTATGGTTTCATTTTTCGTATTTGCACTTCCTACATATGGGAGAGATGTTATTTCCGTCTATCGTTCTTTGAATATATCTGGTTCTTAGGGCCTGATCTTGTGCCGCTGTTTATCATTCCTTCAGTTTCCTTCTTTAGCTCTCCCCTTTGTAGCCATTGCCAATTGTCATCGCTGGCTATTCTTTAGTCTGTCTCATGTATTGTGCGTGCATTGGTTTGTTATGCCAGTCCTCTGTTCTGTCTGTCTTTCTCCTGTCTCTGTATATTTCTGGGTCTTCGTCTACTTTTATTAGTCTTCTTCATGCACTCTTTAGCCACTCGTCTTCACTGGTTTTTCAGATATTGCCCCAGTGCTCTGTTCTCAATGTTGACGCAGTCCTCTATACTTAGTAGTCCTCTCCCTCCTTCCTTTCGTGTTATGTATAGTCTGTCCGTATTTGCTCTTGGGTGTAGTGCTTTGTGTATTGTCATATGTTTCCTGGTTTTCTGATCTATGCTGCGGAGTTCTGCCTTCGTCCATTCCACTATTCCTGCGCTGTATCTGATTACTGGCACTGCCCATGTGTTTATGGCTTTTATTATTATTTATTATTATTATTATTATTATTATTATTATTATTATTATTATTATTATTATTATTATTATTATTGGTGTTGTTCAGTAGCTGAAACCTATGCATATTGAATAATCCCACGGGGGCCTATTGACTCGAGATTCAAGCTTCCAAAGAATATGGCGTTCGTTAAGAAGTAAAAGGAAGTGAAGGGAAATACAAAAAGAAGAAATGACACTTAATAAAAGTAAAGAAACAAATAAAATAAATAAATAAATAAAACAAATAAATAAATAAATAAGTAAATAAGTAAATAAGTAAATAAGTAAATAAGTAAAATAAGTAAATAAGTAAATAAGTAAATAAATATAAATAAATAAATAAATATATAAAATAAGTAAATAAGTAAAATAATAAATAAATAAATAAATAAATAAATAAATAAAATAAATAAATAAATAAATTAATTAATTAATTAATTCATGCATACATACATACATCCATACATTTAGATACATTATATATATATATGTATATATATATACTATATTATAAATATATATATATATATATATATATATATATATATATATATATATATATATATATATATATATATATATATATATTATATATATATATATATATACATATATATATTTTAATGTATCTAAATGTAAGAGGAATAGTTTTAGGGCATCATTGCACTTTATTTGAACTTCTGAAGTTCCAATTGCACCACATCCTCTCGATAATGGCGATTGTTATTCTATTGATTTCTTGATCAAACAATCAATGCCTGATTGACGGCAGAGTAAGGAAAAAAAGGAATAAATATCGGTTGATCGGTTTATCAAAGTAGGTCACGCCTTTCGTGAGCCATACACTACCATGTATCCATCGTGCAACTCTCCTTTTCTTCTTTGATGTGAAAATAACTCCATGAAGTTAATATGGCGAGAAGTCATTTGCTCAACAATTTAATATCTGGAGCTTGACACCCCATTGGGTTATGTATAAGGCGCCTCGGAAAAGCCTTTCACAATTCCAGATTAGGGTCTAAGGATTTTTTCTTAAGCTTCATCATTTAAACGTAAATAAACCATTAACAATATTACCTACTATCCCAGAAATCAAAAACGCTTAAAAGACGTCAGAAGATTCCTTTGAACCTATTTCGAATCACAAAATATTATTTATCAATCAGTTGAATCATCAATATCAGAAAACTGGACAGCAATCTATTTTCCATTCGAAAAAAAATAATATATATATCATTTTTAAGCTGGAAGCATGAAATTGCTCTGGAGTCGACAGCACGAGGTACAACTAATTTAAAATATTGCCTTGAAACGATCAGGTTTTATTATTGTCCCAAACTTCGTAGTAATAAGCTTTCTACTCGAAGATACCTTCACTATCACATCTACACAAGGGGGATGATGAATCTGAATAAACTTTACCACAAGCTTTATCTAATCTAACGGGATATCTCTCTTTGCAATAACGAATAAAAAACGATTAACTGCATGTTCATGATTATAAGTTAAAAGAAATCGTTCACTGGTACCTCTTTAAACATACCTCTAAGCCATAAATTATATAAAAAAATAAAAAAAAATGCATCAAAATGCAAGAAGAAGAAGAAGATATTATCAGGAAAGGAAACACATCCCTTACTGTCACTACCGATGGGGATACCCTATAACGAGGTTTCACTAACAAGATGAATATTTGAACAGATACAGATCAATCTTGTCTTTTTTCTCTCATTTTAAGCAAAAATGAAGAGGGATTTTTTTATGGATATCGAGAACTGGTACTTGTGTATATAGAATCACTGAAAAGTAAGTCGGTATAAATTGAAAACAAACATAATTTCCCCCATAATGTATATTCAATGGGTTAATATGTGACACACGCATATATATGTATACACACACACACACACACACACACATATAATATATATATATATATATATATATATATATATATATATATATATATATATGAGAGAGAGAGAGAGAGACAGTTATATACATACATACATATATGTATATATATATATATATATATATATATATATTATATATATATATATATATATATATATGACTTCCGCCGCCAATATCTGCTTTGCAGTCATCAAAGTGAATATAATTGGGTTATTTTTGATATCAGTTTATGAATCACCTATACTGACTTTCCGTATTTTTATTTTTCTGGTTGTGTCTAATTCTTCCTCATGATTCCAGCAGCTCAGTCTTCATAGTTTCGGAACGATTCTTTAAATTTAATATTTGCTAAGTCTTCACCGTCATTAGTGACGAAATGGGAGACGTATTTACTAGTAAAGAATGACTCCCACTTCCTTAAAAAAAAGAAAAAAAAAAGATCCGTTCAAAATACCCAACCTATAGTAGATTCACATCAACCGTGCATTTGATGACTAGACCAGTCCCTTACGACGCTCCTGATTGGCTGTTGATAAGCCAATGACAGGGCTGGAAACTTTTAGGCTCTCTCGAGAGTTCACATAGCCAGGATGTATATTCCACCGCTCCTGAGGGATACTTTTAAAAGACGTATCCCTCAGGAGCGGTAAAACATGCATCCTGCCTATGTGGACTTTCTCGAGAGACTGAGAGTTTTCAGCCCTGTGATTGGCTTATCAATAGCCAATCAGGAGCGTCGTAAGGGACTGGCCTAGACATCAAATGCACGGCTGATGTGATCTACTATAGTATCTCTTGGTCGTTCAACGACCACACACACTTTTTTTTTTTCCAAGTCAGTAAGATGGAACGATATACAGATTCCCTAAATGTAGCAGAATGGATGAAGCTAAACTGAACAAACTCGTACTAACGTCATTAGTGAGACGAATCATTTGACGGACCGAAGACAAAAACAGTCTGATCTATAACCTTCTGAATGGATGGAGTCGATTATAATTGGCGATGAATATTTCTCCTCTCAACAATGACCATTCAGAATGCTGCGAGAATTTTTTTTATTGCATGACACCATACGGAACTATTTATATCACGGTAAGAGAATTGATTCACCATCATTACAGTAATTAAGGGAAACGGAAAATGAAAAGAACAAATAGTGGAGCAATGAAAGTTCTCATCAGTGATGCTTTGTTCAGCCAATCACATCAATTCATCACATCAAGTCAGCCATTTTAAATTGACTGATTGATCTGTGGGTACTAAAACTGGCGTCACAGCATCAATTTTTCAAAATCAGTAATCCGGTAAAGATCGTAAATAAAATTTTAAAAAGCCAGATAAACATTAAGCATCAGACAAACCACATCCTCATCAGTCTTACTTGAAGCTTTTGTTGGTTTCCCGAGACCTCTTTCACTCTCTGACCAACTAAGGTAGCAGGAGAAGAAAACCGATCGACAGTAATATGAATAAGGAAGCTTTAATGCAACTGCAGATATATGAATGAATTTGTCCGGTAATACTGAATGCACTTATAATACCTGTAGTCAGAAGTGAATCTTATCTACATAGAAAAACTATCACACGACGATTCGAGGGGAATTCTGCTGCTGAGGCATTAGCTCACCCTAACCCCCCCTCCCCCTACAACTCTCTCTTTCTCTTTTAACACAGAATTAGTGAAAACGCCCCGGTGGAATTTCTGCTCCGCAGACTGAGACAATAGCTCATTAATTGAGCGAGAATTCTTTTTTTTTTTTTTGTCGCGCTCTGCCTTCATCTCAGGTCATGCAGAATATCAAACAAGAGCTCGCTAATCATTCCTTGAAACATTTCACAGTCAGTAGAGCGTTTATATATACCATTTGATTTCCTTTCCTTGCCGGTCCTTTTTCATTAACAAATTCTCTATATTTTTTTTGTGCTTTGTTTGCAGTATCCCCATTCAACTATTAAAACTCTGTGGTTCTTTTAAAAGGCAGATAAGTTTTTTTTTCTCGCTGTGGATTTCATGTACCCTTTGCAAAATGGGAAAATGGAAAGACAAAAGAATTATTTCACCGGAGAATACATACAAATAAATATTTGAACTACCAGAACCCAGCAATAAATAGAAATAATTTTCAACAATCTGATGATAGTGTGGGTGAAAATGCAATCAGTTCTTTATGAATATATATATATATATATATATATATATATATATATATATATATATATATATATATATATATATATATATATATATATATGTATATATATATATATATATATATATATATATTATATATATCAATATATACATAATTAACTTTTAACGCAATCCAAATAAAGCGTATATATAGTCCGTGCTTTAAGAATGGCCCGCAGGAAGCACAATACAGAAAGGTTCCCTAAAATACAAGAAACAAAAAATGAAAACTACATTAAATAAAACTAGTTATCGACTAAAAAGGCCTGAGGCTTTTCAACACTGCCAACTATTAACTTCCTTTTCCGATTTATAATAAAAGAGTTGATTCCAATAAGAAACTATGAATTTGTAGGACTCTGTGTGTGTGTGTGTGTGTGTGTGTGTGTGTGAGAGAGAGAGAGAGAGAGAGAGAGAAAGAATAGTCCAAATAGCTCATTAAACAAAAAAAAATAGTATTCATCAAATTGATTTAATATGCATCCCTGGAAATTGGTTGTAAATGAACTCTAAATGAATGGGTGGTGTATTTTACCCTCAATGGCTGTAAAAATCGTTTTTAACAAAGAAATGAGGACTTTTTAAACGAGGAAAACCACCCTGAATGCTACTAAAACTCACAGACTCTGCCATGCATCCACACATTTATTTAGGAGAATTTGTGATGCATTGCTCATTGCGAAAAATATGCAATGACGCCATTTCAAAATAAACAGCAAATGTAACCGTAAATGCACATTGCTTCCAATGACTGAAATTACTTACGAATTGTAGGGAATTTCGGATAATTTTACGATCAACAACTTTTGCAAAACATAATGATGATATTGATTTATATCCATATTTACCACCGATTACGTCTAATTTTCAAGTAAACGTACAATCCCGGTACTAGATAGAAGACGGGAACAGCAACCTCTCTCTCTCTCTTCTCTCTCTCTCTCTCTCTCTTTTTTTTTTTTTTTTTCTTCTCTCTCTCTCTCTCTCTCTCTCTCTCTCTCTCTCTCTCTCTCTCTCTCTCTCTCTCTCTCTGAATTAAATAAAATCACTCTTTTCTGATAAACTGAATTACATAGAAATGAGTTCCAAAGACGGAGTAATAAAAGGGTTTAGCAAGACATTGATGGCCAAGGAGAGAGAGAGAGATAGAGAGAGAGAGAGAGAGAGAGAGAGAGAGAGAGAGAGAGAGAGAGAGATTAAAATTCAAACCATTGCAGTACATTGCAACAAGGCAACTTAATATTTTCCAAAGCTGTTAAATTAAAATTCAAACGACTGCAGAGAATTGCAACAAGGCAACTTACTATGCAACGTATTATTATGCGGTGTTATACTTTTGGGGGGTGGGAGATTTAGGATAAAGTGTAGAATACATCTTTAACAACCAGAAGGGGAAGCAACGCCGTCGTCTATTAGGCATTTGCCCGTCCTTTACAGAGAGAGAGAGAGAGAGAGAGCCCACCTTTTCACGAAGGGCTTGACTTTGAAGAACAACGAGAGAGAGAGAGAGCGAGAGAGAGAGAGAGAGAGAGAGAGAGAGAGAGAGAGAGAGATAGGTTCCAACAAAAAGGGAAATTATGTATACTATGTAATGATTCTACACCGTTCTTAAATATGTTGACAATAATCATGGGCAAAAAAATATTGCAGTTCAGTTTCATGACAGTCTCACAATATTTTTGCGAAAGAGAGAGAGAGAGAGGAGAGAGGAGAGAGAGAGAGAGAGAGAGAGAGAGAAATTGTTGAATTTTGCATAACAGAAAAATAAAATATCGCACATACAATTGCCCAGGACACTTCAACCCATTTAAGAGGGAATACTGACAGCTTATACACAGCAAAAACTATTTGGGTTCGAACTTGCAATAAAAGTACCACAGCCTACCCTGCAGGCCTATGCAGCATTATTATTATTATTATTATTATTATTATTATTATTATTATTATTATTATTATTATTATTATTATTTCAGAAGATGACCCTATTCATATGGAACAAGCCCACAGAGGTCACTGACTTGACATTCAAGCCCCCAAAGAATATTATGGTGTTCATTTCGATACAAGTAGCAGCAGATAATGGGTAATACAGAAGGAGGTAATCAATGATTCGAAAAACAGATAAATTAACAAATTAGAAAATAATAAAAACGTAAGTAGTATATTGAAATACAAATTGAATTGTTTATGGTAGTAATGCACTAAACTTCCGAAGTTCCAACTCCAAGACGTCCAGACCGTTCTACATTCCAACGGTGTGAGGAATAAGGAACCTCTGGAACTGAGAAGTTCAACAGCGAGGTAAATTTCTGCGCTATACAATGTAATGCTAGGTGTTTGTCATAAAAAAAAAACTATAATTACCTGAATTTGCCAATATCACTCGTGGCCATTCTGGTTAACATCAAGATACCTCCATATCTTCTCCTTTAATCAAATCATCCCTAACAGAGAAAGTAACTTCTTGACTCTACCTTAGTGCTATCTATGAACATCCTGGATTCCATCATATGTAAACAAAGGAATAAGGAAGCTCCCGTGATTACCTTGCAATTGTTGCTACAGGTGACCCTCTTTTTCCATTACTATGTCAACAGGCCTATTCTATATTATACCATCTTCTTGCAAATTCACGTTTCCCTAGTTCCATGCCAGTGACCAAACGACGTGTTTTGTTCGTTTGCATGGTTGTTTTCACGTTGCATGAAAGCCTCTATAGAATGCCTGAGAATCGAACTCACGGCCACCGAGGTGGCAGGCAAAGACCATACCAACCACGCCACCGAGGCGCTTAGTGACAAAAATTGGCCCCGGTTTCTTAAAGCGAAGGAAATCAACATTTGAAGATTAGTTCCTCGCACCTCATGTCAGTCATCATCTTTGAACAGTAATCTTTTATAGAGTTGTTTTAGAGTAACTAACTACATCTACTGACGACAGTACATCACCGTGAACAAAATTCCGTCCCATTAGACATGATCCACGGAAAAATAAAGCATAAATACAAGCTCCATTTAAATTTGATAAAGTCATAGCAACAATTCTTCGATGTGTTTAGTTGTGAAGTATCCTCCTCGTACATCTTCGTAAAACAAGTGGACTCTTCGTAAAACTCATCGCAATACCACTGTAAACTCAAAATGACATAATATCATTAACTGAAACTAACAAAAGAATTCGGATTTCTTCTTGAAGATTTGTTTATTTATTTTCATTTTTATTCATTTATTTATTTATCTATCTATTTTTATCATTCTATTTTTTTTTTTCATTAATTATTTTATTTTTCGGCAAAGAGGGAACCGCCGGGTCACGAAGCAAAGATATAAAATTTCACCCCTGACACTTCGAGGCAATTTTGTCCTAAAATATCTAGACAAGAGTTGGACACCAAATAGCAACTTCCCAAGTTTATTTACTTGTATATATATAAATGATTCATGTCTGCTTGCTTTGACGGTATATGTGATATCTCCATCGAAAATGCAAAAATATTATATATGAACAAAAAGCCCTTTGGTTTTTTGACCACTCACTTTTTATTTGTTACGCAGCCTGTCCAGTCGTCTTGGGGACTGGTTGCATTCCGTCCAACAGGAAAAAGTATTGCACAAACATCCATTTTGTTTCTTTTCACTGATTTTTAAAAATACTCTCGGCTGCAAACAACTTGAGGATCTATTGAAATACTAACTGTAAATATGAAAATAGACAACCGTGTCCAAATATTCTGTAAAGATCGTATCGGAATTTGGGACTGAGTTTCATTCTTTTTCATTTTTGTATTTTCCCGTATTTATTTTTGTTTTCTTTCAGTGCAGGCAGGCGTTTATATTCCATAAGCCATCACTTGAGCGTTCGCTAAGGAATACAGTGAGTCAAGGACTGAATTATCCAGGCATGAAACGGTAAAATTCGTTCGACAAAGCATTCGTAAGCAACGAAACCAATATAACGCCATAAAAGAAGCAAATAGTAACAGCAGGTAAATATTGAACGATTTTTCAACGAAATTACTGACCGAATTTTGACGGGAACAGGAACTTTACCAAGAAACTTTTGAGTAACCAAACAACGAACGGGTTTTGGTCTTGTCAGTTTGGATGAATTTGCTTGACTGAAATTTTGAATGGCTGGGGTGAATTCAATGTATGAATAACAAATAGAGTCAACAGGTGTTTTTAATGAGAAAGAACATTTGTCTATCGGTTTTTGCAAAGAAATTCTGCGATGTTTTGTTTTGCAAAATTTTTGTTTTCTGACTTTTATTTCTGAAAAACGATTGTTCATGCCCAGTAATCAATAGCTACGGCAGCTCTCTCTCTCTCTCTCTCTCTCTCTCTCTCTCTCTCTCTCTGTGGTGTGTGTGTCTCGTAATATATACTACCGTGTCTGTTACAGCAAGTCAAAGTCGTCCATTTTTCATCCCTTGAAACGAATTTCTAATACGTGGGATTGGAGAGAGTATATTGCAGATCCATTTGTCATTTTGCTCTCTCTCTCTCTCTCTCTCTCTCTCTCTCCTCTCTCTCTCTCTCTCTCTCTCGCAAAAATGTTGTGAGACTGTAATAAAACTGAACTGCAATATTTTTTTTGCCCATAATTATTGTCAACATATTTTAAGAACGGTGTGGAATCATTATATGTGGATATATAATTTCCTTTTTTTGTAGGAAACTCTGTTCATTATCTCCCCAGCTGATCGTATTCATTTAAAAAAAATATGAACGGTTCTTCTATATCAATAAAAAAACAAACCGTTTGGTAATTAATTGCCGCGTTAATGAACAATAAACATTTCGATCGATATCGCTAATCCCTACCATAGAGATTATTCATTTTTTAAGCTGCAATTAGGGTTTTAATGCTGCAGCTGATGGCTGACAAACCCGCTTTGGTGAACTGATGAGTCTCGCTGCCCCTATAAACCATGTTTGATTGACAAATAGTAGTTTATGCAGATGATCAATGTCATGAATCTGAACTATGAAGTTTCACGCCAGTTTTATTACAATTACAGAAATCATCATCCAATGTATAAATCTCATTAGTTTATTTTTTTTAATGCAATACGCGATGTGGCATCCACAACCTATTGGTCAAACATACTATCTTAAGCCTGCAGAGTATCATCAGACTATCTTAACTATTTGGAAACTATCCATTCAACCCGTCCATTCCACTCCCAAGTATCATAAAGTGTATAAATGCAATTGTAGTTCTTTTATTAGATGTCAATACGGGATTGTTGCATCAAAAATCTACTGGTCAAAACATTACTATCTTAAGCCCCGAGAGTATCATCAGACTTACTTAACCATGAGAAACTATTCATAAGCAAAAGTTTTCATTCAAATCATATTAATAATGATAGTTACAATATTGGTCAAAACTGCCAAAAGAGCTGTAACCACTTCAATCTGTAACTGAAGAAGAACCAGAACCAGTTATAAAAACATCACGTACTGTTAGAAAGGTAGGATACAATCACAGAGGGCTTTTTGAACGTTAAAAGCAAATCATTTTGAAACCTTTTATGACACGTAGCTATATTGGCCTTATTGCGTCTACCCTCACTTTTCCACGGTGACTTCACCGCGAGATTAAACTCGCGCTTTCAATAGTCAGCCTTAGGAGACAATAACTTTAATTAGAGCGAATCCATACAAAACAGCAAAGCTTTACATCGGAAAATGACCGAGTGTTTTGTCTGGAAGTTTAATCAAAGTGAATTCAGGTCTTCACTGCATCACCACGGGCTGGTTGATGACGCAGAGAAATGGACACGCCTGCCTTCTTCACGAGTTACCCTCATCAGACATAGTATGTTGGTTAGTGTGTTAAACGAGAGTGTGAAATACTTGTGTCAAAGCAAATAATTGAAAGTTTATATATATATATATATATATTAATAATATATATTATATATATATATATATATATATATATATATATATGTATGTATACATACATATATATATATATATATATATATATAATAATATATATATATATATATATATATGTATATTATATATATATATATATATATATATATATATTATATATGTATGTATATGTTGTATGTATGTATGTATGTGTATGTATGTATGTAGTATATGTATGTATGTATGTAGTATATATATATATATATATATATATATATATATATATAGTATATATATATATATATATGTATAAAAAATGATTCTATACAGATTTTAATGATAAGGTAACGTAATAAATTTATAAGTTAATATAGGAATATATTAAATAATAAAGTATAAGTTACAATGAATTTAATTGTAATGTATATCATCGAACCACACAAATAAAACTTCTGAATGACAACAAACACTTGACGTGAACCATAAGGATAGGAAGTGAGTACTTGGGCTGCATCATCCGGAGGCCAATAAAATTAATCCGAAAGTATCCAAACACATCTTGTTTTTTTAGTGTGATTTAGGAGATAGGTAAGCGGGTTTCCCTTACCCCTTTGGCAGGTCCGGGTCCAATGGTAACTTTGATAGAATTATTCCATATTTGCGTAACACATGACCGTGATGCAAATGATAAGATCCATATGTCACTAAATCACTTCAAAGTTTAATCCACGGTAAGTATGACTGGAACTTCTGCTGAAAGACTGCTGTTTGTTAAGTTCTTGACAGGTACTGCCGGTTCTCCGTCACTCAGTAAACCAAGAAAACATTTTCCGCATTAAAATTGGTGGTTTGTTACGGCAATAACCATTTAAAAGGATTAGACGAGAAAAGCTATTTATGAAATTACGTTAATTTTAAAATTGACTAATTAAGTAATTACATAGGTAAAGCACTTTAATACTGATGCCGTAGTGATAATGCATATTTTTTTTAATAACTGGTAAAATTAAAGGAAGGATTAAATACATATTTTTTCTACACTCCAGGGGAGATATTTTGATTTAGTATGAAATCAAAAGTATATAATGTAAATGTATTTACATGAAAATTACCCAAAAATAAAAACCAACCAAAAGAATCCAAATAAAACAATATTAACAGTAATGAAAAATCCCTAATCAGATTCAGCCAAAATTTGGTGAATTTTGGCAAGCACCCCCCGTATAGCTGCTTTCTTTTAGGACGTGATGATACAATATGAACATTATTAGTGTCTGGTACACCTTGCTTCTCATCATCGCCTGGGACTGACAAAAGAGGAATTATAGAACTAGAGTGCCGTTTTAATATTTCTCTAGTTTTCCCTTTAAAGACTTTCACAGCCGTAACTTCATTGTTTATATTTGTTATAATTTCCTTAATGCGTCCCATTGGATAATTACAGGGTTTAGCTAAGGGTTCCTTCAAAAGTACTATATCTCCAACTTTAAGTTCTTTATGTTGAACGGGCTTGTATCGGTCTTTTTATTCACGGCCTTGATATATAAAATTCCCAATAAATTCTTCATTGTATATTTTAATGAGATTATGTCGTACATTTTGTAGTTTCAGTAATGATGAAGGAATCTGATCTGCATTGAATTCCGGATCGGGATCTGTTGGGCCTTGTAGTTGAGGGATTATATTGATGGAAACCAATTCTCTGCCATGAATCAACATCTCCGGGGTAATGATTTCTGGAATGCTCTCTCCTGAAGAGTCCCAAAGAGACTCTTTAAATGAAATTGGCCTTCTGTTCACCGAAATGTATAGTTTTGTGAACATAAAATCAAATCCCGAAGGGGAAGAACATTATTGCGTATTGCTCCAAATAATAAGCGCTTGGTTAGTTTCACACAAGACTCTACTAACGAGCCGAGTTGATTACATCCCTTGTAATATTGCTCAAATTTAAAGGATTTAATTCCATGTTCCTGTAAATATGCATTTGTCTCGTAATCGCTGAGGAAACTAGAGATCTGATTTGCACCAGCAACGAATTGTGATCCCAAATCAGACAGACATAGGGAGGGAATGCCAAATTCATATGTATGAAGTTGTAATGCTCTAATAAATTCCTCTGAAGTTAAATCCATACAAATTTTCAAGTTAATAGCCCGAGACCACAGACACGTAATACATAACAACCATACCTTGACAGTATATCCTTGATCATTCTTTATTTTAAATGGACCCATATGATCAATAAAAATCAGCCTGTACGGATATGTTTTCAGGATTAATCCTGAAAACTGGGTAATGACTTTGATTTAGTTTAATTACCCTCTCATTTACTCTCTTACATGTATGCAGTTTGACAGAACTTTCTTCACAGCCGAGTATATAGTGGGTTAATCCAAAGTTTCTTCTAAGTTCCCCGCCAACAAAGGATAACAACCAGCATGCGAGAGCTTCACGTGCAATTCCCTTATAATCAGAGAACCAATATACTGTCCTTCGATATTTAGTAAAGGATAGTTGAATTTGTTAAGAGTTGGACTTCCTTCAATCTTCGGCATTTACTCTTTACTCCTCACCATGACCATACCCGAAGTCAAGAAACAAGTTCAATTGTGCAAACGATGTTAGGCAGATTCTTCAACTGCTTCTGTTTTGAGTGAAAATAATCAAAGACATCTGGGAAGTGAATATGTTGATCCCTGATTATAATCTGCCTACAAGCTTCATCATAAAAGTTAAAGCCTTCATCTTCAACTTCAAAATGATCTAGAGCTGGATGTTTACTTTTAATCTTAGATTTCAAAATGCTGCAGAACCTGAGACCACCGCATGCACTCTCACAGCCCTTCTCAAAACTAGAAACCCTATTAAAAGAGAAAAGATGTTCCGAGCACACATGCGGAGGTGAACAAGCACTACCACAATTGGTCTCCACTTTATGCACTCGTTTTGGTTCAAATAATCCAGGTATAATGAACGACAATGTGCTGTCACTACAGATCACATTGCTTTCGCTTTCTGTAATGAATTTGGGACCAGTTATATATTTGTTTGTTTTCATCAGCTGTCTAAAGGATAAAGGTCTGGTGATGCAGTCAGCTGGATTATCTTCTCCAGACACAAAAGAATATTTCATACAAGAATCCTCACACAGCTTATGATATACTCTAACCTATTGAGTATAAAGGGTTGCTTTTGTGTTAGTTTGTCAAGTTTCAGGCGACTAAAGACTGCAGCCAGGGACAGTACCACCAAACTATCAGAGTAGACTTCACATCCAACTATCTCAATAGGATCAATGCACCAAATCCTGAAAGTTCATTCTTCAAATCCTTTACAGTTTCAACAGTTAATGCAAGAGCTTGCAATTCCAAGCTTGGTATGGATTTTGACTCCAATTGTTTACTCACCAGTTATTTCTTGCTAAAATAAAGTAGATATTATTTGGTATTTATGTTATACAGAATACACTGCAGTGCCAAACAGAACCTTACTACTATCAGCAACCCAACCAATTTATATTTGTCAGTACGAGCACCAAAATTCCGTGGGAACTCTACAGAAGGTGCAGAATTGGCCTGCTTGCAGATATTCTTCCATTCATTGATCAAAGGAGCAGTAAGCTTTTCATCCCAATCTAGTTCTGGTCTACACTGCAATCTGTGTAGAAACAATCTGGCTCGATTCAGTATAGGTCCATTGAAATTAAGAAGATCGAACTGTGAAGCTATAGTAGATAAACTTCTTTTTTTGTTGATGAATTTATATCCAGTTGTATGGGTTTTGTAGACAATGTATCAATCATTCGATCCCACTCAATAGTCCCAGCAGTTTACTTTTTGGGGTATGGAGTCTCTTGTTTCCTGGAACTTTTGTACAAGTTCTTTCTTTCTGTAATGACATGCCATTAGACAAAAACTGCTGAAGTGAACTTATATGGACTGAAAATATCCTCCAACATTGTATACATCCACAACAAACACTCCGACGTTTCTGCCGTAAATGCACAGTTGTCCATATAAGACAACTGATAAATGGTTCTCTTGAGTTTCATCAATGGAAAAGAATCATTCTTAGAATCCAGTATCAATATCTTGTATAATCCAAGCATTAATAATGCAGGTGAACATCTAAGTCCAAAGAAGTCTACTATTCTTATAGCCAATAATTGAAAAATCTCCCTCTTCAAGATTTCTAAACCACAAAAAACAAAGGCGATTTTGGTCGACTTCCTCAAGACCTATATTGTTTGAATGCCTTCTTTATATAAACAAGCACATAGTTTTGCTTCCGAACCTCAAATTGATAATGGAAGTGGAGAGTTTCTGATTTAATGTTGGACCTGCATGCATAGTTTGATTGTGATTTCTACTTCCTTTGTGTCACTCAAATTGGATAGAACACAACCCTACATTTTGTGGTCTCACGATCAGCTTAAAATGCCCATAAAAGGCATGAAACTGGACTCTGGATGCTCCTTCTTGAATTGATCTAAATTTTCAATTCTCTCAATTATTCCAGCATCCGCTTGCTCCTTAAATAAACCATATTTATCTGCTTTAGTTTATCGTCTAAATTTCCTTGCAATTTTTTTTCTTTGCCAGGCTTGACAGTATTTTCTCTGATATATTGAAGGTTATGTCCCAAAAGGTGAGAAACTCTAGGGTTCCAGAGTAATGGCATCACTAGCCTCCCTTCACTATTCCTTGTAGTTTTCTCTAAAACGTAATTGACCAGCTGAGTATGGATTTCAACAGTTTCAGAGTACATTGAAGTCTCTCTATGTAATGCTTGGTCACAAACAGAATCAAGCACATCCTTGTCAATATCAACTAACCCACCGACTTCATCATCCTCTCCTTCCAAAACAAATGATTCATTTCTATTTTCGATTTTACCTAAAATCATATAGATGTTTTGATAAAACTTAGCTTCTTCTGAAGGCATGTAGTCTGGGGTTCTATTAGTTATCGAAATGTAGGAAGACGAGGAGACTTCAGGGGCATATGGTAAATAAGGCAGATCATGTAAATAGTCTCAGTTGCTCCTTTAACACTACACCATGAGGAGTTCTTGAATATATAGATTTCTCTCCGAATACAATTTCAATCTCAGGTATGCAATAGCTGGATTTTGATCCCAAAATAAGCTGGATATCAGAAATATCTTCTGAACCATCCAAAGTCTTGTATCTGCCAATTTATATCCTTTGACAGAAATCCATTCACAACTCTGTTCAACTTGGGAAGATTCAAAGTAATATTTATATTAGGAAGGCACAATGCATAAATGACTCTTGAATCCCTGTCAAATTCATTTCCACCTCAACAATTTTGGTGACATAACTTCTAGGGACATTGATACCATTCACAGTAAGTTTAACACACTCTCGTATTAAATCTGCTTGCCAACTCTTCAGATATAAAATTGGATTGACATCCACTGTCTTTTCCTACAACGCACATTGAATCCACTAATGTTACACGTGAAGGTTGGAAGAATCGTATCTCCCTCACTTGAGTTATTCAAAGCCTCTGTAATAGTAGTAATGTTATTCTGGGATCTTTCCCTTCCCGCAGGAGTTTTAGCCTTTGTGTCTTTCTTGCCCTTGTTTTTTTTCATGGAACTTTTTCTTGTTAAGGTCCAGATTCTTTTGACCAATGTCATTGGATTGATTTTTTCCCCTGGACGAGTGCACAAGTAATTCCAATGAAAACCTTTGCAATTTACACCGATCTCTAAATTTGTATCTGCACTTCTCAGTAGAATGTGATGCCAGGCCACATCTAGTACATCCATCGATACTCTTCAATTTCTCAACTTTGGAAACGGAGAAATAAAGTTCGTACAATCTCTGATGTTATGGTTAGCCTTTTCTTGACTGTGCTACACAAGGAGCATGGATAACATTTTGCAGTAACTCCACTAGTTCCCTCTGGTGTGAAGTTCACATTTATTGCCATATCCACAGAATGATCTGTTACTTTCCCTTTCTTCTTATGGTGATTGTATCTTGTGCAGGCAGTGAAGAAGTTTATCACCAATCTCTTCAATTGAAGGCAATGTATGGTTATAATATATCAGTAAATCCCTGAACTTCTCATTCAGACCTATCCACACAAAGTATTGCAAAATATAATCAATAGTAACATTCAACTTACGGACATTCTCTATTATACCTTTAACTTTGGATACATATTCAAATGGGTCATCACATTTGTCCAAGTTTAGCTCAGATAGCTGCTTGATGGTGCTGAATTTCTGAACGTCTGGAGAAGCAAGTGCCTTTTCTAAGAGCTCCTTTGCTTTACTATATCCTTGGTTATGAGACTCCAAGGAATCTATCAAAACCAAGGCTCTTCCAGTTATCTGCTGCTTTAGGAGTAAAAGCTTTTTCGTAGTCAGAGTATTCATACCTGTTGATAACTGCCTCAAATTGAGAATAGAAATTTAGTTAGATCTTCGTTCTCTTGACCAGAGTATCGAGGTAAAGGAGCCGTTGGTCTCTTCAAAAGGGGAAGAGCTGGAGTTGGGGGTGATGGTGTAGTCGGTACAGGCGATTGGAGCTTAAATAAAGACGAACGTAGTTTGTCTTGATAATTTTCACAGGCCTCCAATTCCTCCATCAGTTCACTTTCGTTTTCTTCAGAACTCCATTTTATACCCTGTATTTGAAGATCCAATTCCTTCAAACGTGCCATGTTATCAGTCAACTTAGACTCAAGTGCTAGCTTATCTGAAGCTTCAAGTAAGAGGAACTGATCACGTCGATCAAACGACTCCGTAACAGACTTTCTTACAAACTTCCGAGAAGTTATTAATCTCTTCAGTTCAGTCATCTTGACTAATATATATGTAACAATAGACCGCAGTAAAACAATAAAATGCAGTACTAATATAAGCAGAAGTGTATAAACAGTAATCACAAAAGTAACTTAAAGTAAATTTTATGCAAATTATCACCATGGACCCGAAACCTACCTCCGGGAAACGCAGCCACCCACTCAACTTCCAGATCCTGTCACGGTCGCCATGTATAAAAATGAATTCTATACAGATTTTAATGATAAGGTAACGTAATAAATTTATAAGTTAATATAGGATATATTAAATAATAAAGTATAAGTTACAATGAATTTAATTGTAATGTATATCATCGAACCACAAAAAATAAAACTTCTGAATGACAAAACAAACAATTGACGTGAACCATAAGGATAGGAAGTGAGTACTTGGGCTGCATCATCCGAAGGCCAATAAAATTAATCCGAAAGTATACAAACACATCTTGTTTTTTAGTGTGATTTAGGAGATAGGTAAGCGTGTTCCCCTTTTGGCAGGTCCGGGTCCAATGGTAACTTGATAGAATTATTCCAGTTTGCGTAACACATGACCGTGATGCAAATGATAAGATCCATATGTCACTAAATCACTTCAAAGTTTAATCCACGGTAAGTATGACTGGAACTTCTGCTGAAGACTGCTGTTGTTAAGTTCTTGACAGGTACTGCCGGTTCTCCGTCACTCAGTAAACCAAGAAAACATTTTCCGCATTAA
>NC_087207.1:89366494-89373994 GCF_015104395.2 Macrobrachium nipponense
GAGCAAGATAGAAGAAGAGAATATGAATGGTGGTACAGTAAAAGGAATAAAATGGTTGCAGGAAGTGGGGCCGAAAGGGTGCTGCAAAGGACCCATACCAATGCCTGCAGTGCACCGCAAGAGATGCACTGAAGGCACTACCCACCTACGGGGAGTGTGAAATATAGGGGAAAAAATAGTGCTTTTTTATTTGTTTGCATTTTTTATGTCAGGTATTTACCATTTATCTCTACATGACAATTCATATTGCTGTGGAGTGTAGAAACTCCGAAACTGTAATAATATAGAAACAATAGGCTTCTTCAAATCTCGAACATCAAAATAGATTTACCGAATAAACGATCATGCTTTTTTTCTCTTATATAAAACACGTGAAGGACTGCGTCAAAATTGCGTTCTCCAAGAGTAACTCAATAAAAAAGATTCGCAGTGCACGACACTGCATTGATCGACTTGCAAATAAAGATTCGCAATTGAATTGTTCCAGGTTCCGAAATGGACACCGATTCATTAGAGAGAGCTAATAATTTCAGTCAATTAATTGCCTAAATTCTCGGGTAGTGATCAGTCACGTTTCTGTTATTATTATTATTATTTTTATTATTGGAGAAAGAATCCACAGTTATGTATATGTACATATATTTTAAACATCAAACTGTACAGTTTGATGTTTTAAAATTTTTTGATTTGTTACATTCATTATTATTATCATTATTATCATTATTTTAAGTTTTCAAAGACTATGGTGTTCCAAAGAGGAAATAAGAGGAAGTAAAAAGAAATATATAAAGACGAGTCTGGTTTACTAAAAAAGAAAAAGAACTAAATAAAAATGTATCAGAATATATGTCCTCAGAGACACCCGTCATTCGAGATAATATTCGAAAGAAACAATCTTGTTTCGCATACAGATTGGCAGCTTTCCAGTCGCGCATCGCTTCCATTCCCTTCTGTAGTGTATTCAAACAGAAAACGTATCCAAACAGTAAACGGATTCAGAGCCGCACTGGAGAGCTGACCTAGACCCATTCAGATGCAATTTAAAAGCAAAGAGGCGATTTCCCTCTCACTGTGCATCATCCCTTCCTAAATCCCTGTGCATCCTGCACTGTATTGGGTGGCAGATTTCTTGAATCAGCGGAGCGGTTTGGATGATCAACTCAGCGATCAAAGTTAGACTTTCCATCAAGGCGTCTCTGCTTTCTCTGCGACGCATTTGACTGTGTGTGTGTGTGTGTGTGTGTGTGTGTGTGTGTGTGTGTTGTGTGCAGATTTCATATGTTCATAAGGGTGATGTGATTCTCAAAATAGTAAGCAAATCGTGCTGGATTGTTAAAGAGAATTCTATTGAGGTTGACCTTCTATAGAGTCCTTGCTTTAATTTACAACATAAACAGACATTTAGGTGGAGTTCTATGAGGTTGACCTTCACTACATTCTTTGTTTTCATTGTTCAATACAGAGACTTTTGAAAAGGCAGACGGCAGGAAAACCGTTGCTGGTAAGGATGAGAGAATCAGGATACATGCTTCCTGACCACTATAGGGGAATCTAAATCACCTTATGCTGTTCCAAGACTTTGCGAGGACTGAAATTTACATCAAACACGTTCTGGGGTGGCTAGAGTACGAACGAAACATACGTACATACACATTTTAAAAAATTTTGCAGGATAAGGATATACGCTAATTAATCCATTTGTTAAGTGACTGTTTCTCTAACAACAGAACTCCTCTTTCTGTATTTCCTTTTACCGTCAGTTCCTCGTTTCGAAAGAACACCAGATTCTTTGGCAGCTCGAATTTCAAGTCTATTTTTCCTTTGGTGAGCTTGTTACATATGAATCGGGTTCGTCTTCTGAATTATAATAATAATAATAATAATTATAATAATAATAATACTTAGTTATTTTTCCATGGAATAAAAAGCCAAAATTACCGAACCAGTGCATTTTAACTCTACCCCGGTTGACGGGCTACATCTCTCTCTCTCTCTCTCTCTCTCTCTCTCTCTCTCTCTCTCTCTCCTCTCTCTCTCTCTCTCTATATATATATATATATATATATATATATATATATATATATATATATATATATATATATATATATATATATAATATATATTAGATAAATGCAGATGGTATCTCCTATTTACATAAAAAGCAAAATCTTGCAATGCGTAAACTGGGGAAGAAGTGAGGTAATTCAGATACTTGCTGGCCAGTTTTGCGACTCGAAGCGATGGCTTCACAAAAAAGAACTGTAATTGTAGACGTCCTCTTGACACCGTATTGCAGAAAACAATGTCTATTCTTGATACTTGGAGGGCAGGAACTCCTCAAAACCTCTTGTAAAACGTTTCTTCTCTGAAGTCTTGCTCTACGTCGAAATGCCTCGGTCGTCCACTCCTGACGACGACTTGACCAGAATTCAACCAACTCTTGAGCGACTTTTCCTCTCTGATCCTTCGTTGGTTCCTTCTTCTCTTATCTCTCTCTGACGATCTGCTGCTGCGATCTCTCACTGATAATCTGATCTGTGGCTCTTACTGATGATCTCTTACTCTGTGACTAACTGATGATCTGCCTTCTCCTATTTCGTCAGTCGTATTTATACGGTGACCTGGGGGCGTGGCCTACGGGGGAGGCGGAGCACGAACGTCACAGACTCCCTAGATTACTAGAACTTCTTAGAAGGATCTGGAGGTAGTAGTTACATCAGAAATCACGGGGTTTTCTCAAGACACTTCAGCGCCTGTTGCGTTCCTCAACACGCCCGACGATTCCAGAACAATCATGAGAACAGGCACCTCCACACCTGCGCGAATGCCCCTGCTGCAGAACTTCTTGAAGATGCGTTTTTCCTTTCCTTTAACTTTCTTTGCTATAAAGCAATTACCATGACACCCCAAAACATTTCACAGGAAATCAGATAAAGGTCGTTTACTCGCTTGTGTAAAAACTTGTGCATATTCACAGGATATTTATATAGTTATATATATGCGATTATTTTATATATATGCATGGTATGTATATATTATATATATATGTATAGATATAGACGATATATATATATATATATATAATAGATATATATAATAGTATATCTAAATATTAATATATTTTATGTATATTTAGATGGTCTATTGTATATATATAGATATAGTATATATAGATCTATATAGTATATATATGTATATTGATTAATAAATAATAGATTGTATCTAGGATATTAGATTATATATATATATATGTATAGTATATATATATATATATAGTATATATATATATATATCAGTATATCATATATGTATTATATATGTTATATATATTCTAATATATATTCTATATAATATATATATATATATATCTATATATTAGTATATATTATATCTATATATTATATATACATATATATATTTGTATTATAAAGTAAAATTGAAAATATAGTATGATATTATATATATATATATATTATTATATATATATAGTTATTATATATATATATATATATTATATATTATATATATCTATCTATATATATATACCCAACACACTTATATATATATATATATTATATTTTATATATATATATGATATATAATATACTATATTAGAATATAACACACCTCATATAATATATATATTATATATATTATATATATATATATATATATATGATATAGTAAATATAAATAAATATATAATATAATCTATATATATCGATTATATGATATATTATATATATATATATAGATATAAATAAATATCTAGTATATGTATTATCGAATATAAAAAATAAAAATATAATATATATATATATATAGTATATAGATATATTATTCTATATATATATATGTATATGAATATATATATAGAGTCTATATTAATATATAATATATATATATACTATATTAATTTATAGTATATAGATATATATATATTATATATATATACATATATATATATATATATACATAATATATATTTATATCATATAGATATTATTATATATATTATATATTATATATATATTATTATTATATAAATTAAATATACATAATAGTATAATTTGTTTATATAATATATATATATATATATATATTATAATATATATATATAGATATATATATAATTATATATATATATTATATATATATATTATAACATTAATAATATATATATATATATATATATATATATATATAAATAAATAATTATAATATATAATAATAGATATATATATATATATAATATACCCTATATAATATATATATAATATTATGTATATATATATATATATATATATATTATATTATATAATATATAAATATTCTATATAATATTATATATATATAATCTATATAATATGTAATTCTATATATATTTTTTTTAAATATATACTATATATCTATTATATATATATATATTATCTATATAATATATATTATTATTAGATAATATTAATTATTACGTATAAATATATATATATGTATTATATTATAGATACGAATATATATATTATATATATATATATATATTTGTATATGATATATATATATATATCTTGTTATATATTATATATATATATATATTAATATAATAGATAATATTATACCTTAATTATAAATAATATATTATATATATATATATATACTATATAATTATAACATATATAAATATAATATATCTATATATAATATATATATATATATATTATATATATACATATATAATATATATATTTATTTATATATATATATTATCTATATTATAATAATATAATAAACATATATAATTATAATCTAAATATATTGATATGTTATAATTAGATATAACATAATATATATTTATAGGCATTTCGACGTAGAGCAACACTTCAGAGAAGAAAACGTTTTACAAGAGGTTTTGAAGAGTTCCTGCCCTTCAAGTATCAAGAATAGACATTGTTTTCTGCAATACGGTGTCAAGAAGACGTCTACAATTACAGTTCTCCTTTGTGAAGCCATCGCTTCGAGTTCGAGTCGCAAAACTGGCCAGCATGTATTTGAATTACCTCATTTCTTCCCCAGTTCGAGACACAGGAGCTGCTGTCTCACTGATTAGGAGAGAGAATGTGCCGAACAGGGCGGAAATCAACATGGAAGAAAAAAAACAAAATCATGTTGGGTGGATTTCTTAACACTTTTGTGTTCTTTGTCCTTTGTTGAAGTTGAACTTAGAAAGTCAGGTAGTGTTAGGAGAAGTGAACTTGCAGTTGCTGACAGTTGCCTATTGATGGCATTGACATTATTGTCGGTAATGACTTAGCGTTATCCAAGAGTGTGAATCCTGTTGTGAGGGATATTCCTGTGCCTGAAATGGTAGTAACTAGGTCAAGGGCTTTAGAATACAGACATAGACTACGGTCATAATTTGTTCGTGGATTCGAACGAGAGTGAGTTCGTGGATTCGAACGAGTGTGATTTCATGGATTCGAACATGAGTAAGTTCGTGGTTTCGAACGAGTGTGATAGAGGTGGCGAGGTTGATCTTGGCATAGTGTGGCTGAGAGACCGGACTCTATCGATGTTGACAGTGATAGCCAAACGGAAGGTGTAGCTGTCGAGAGTAACGTAGTAAAATGTACCTGTGTCTATAGTCGATTCATTTAAGGTAGATTCATGCGCCTACGAGACGTTTGTTTGGCGGCCTCTGATTGGCTGGTACCGGGAGGCAGGCCGCTCGCTCAGTCTCATCATTTTCTACTGTGGCTTAGAAAACTAGCAATATTATGTTTATATTTCTTCAATCAACTCACGCTTTGCTCAAGATAGGAAAATTTTGGTCATACCATAGTATTCGGTATTAATTGTACAACTAAGTCATCTTTTCCTGAAATCAATAAGATAAAACACAAAGGAATTACAACGAGTAAAAGTGAAAAGAGAAGCATTTAATCTTTATACCTGTTTTTATTTATCATCTGATTTTGCATCATTAACGCGATTAAGATAAAATAAAACGTGTTTTTCATACAACAAATTCACCCTGAATACGCTGGTGCTTTCAGATTTTGGATGCGTGTAAAATGTGAGGAGAAAGTGGAAAATATTTCTTATTATGTTGCACCAGTAAATGATTCAAGTTTGATGGTGTTGCTGAGAGAATGAGATCTGCAAGGCGTCGTCGTTGCGTTTGTCGTCTCAGCGAGAGATTTGAGTTGCCAATTAGCGATATAAAAGGTTGCAGTGTCGACAATATTTACCCCATTTATATTATTACATTTTCTGAAAATAAATACACAGAATTTCCATTATAACTGTAGAACATTTTAAATCCAATATCATAGTATGTCTGGGCATATCTGATAAGGAAAAAAATAATAATAATCAGATGGATGCATCTGGTATCGTTAGCTCAGACCCATGCGGGCCGCAGGGAATTCAATCCAGCAAAGAAGTTGAACTCTGTGGAAAGACGACTTCACACTCTTCAACTCAGCCTAAACTTTAATCAGGTTGTTTCAAGACATTGTTTCTAATTTTATTTTATGAATATATTTTCAAATGAAAGAGACATGTGACACTTATTTGAGTGATATAAAATAATAATCTCAGATAAACAACAAATAATTAAGAAAGATTGACTTCCTATCAGGCTGAGTCAAGTACGGCTGCAAAATAATAAGACATATTCTTCATTTTCTCTTCACATATTACACGCATCCAAAATCTGAAAGCACCAGCGTATTCAGGGTGATTTTATTGTATGGAAATCCAAGTTTTCAATTCATCTTGATCGTATGACTTATTAAAAATCCGATGATAAATAAAAACAGGTGTGAAAGATTGAAATTTTTTCTCTTCACTTTTTTCTCGTTGTAATTCCTTTGTGTTTTATCTAATTGGTTTCAGGAAATGATTATTTAGTTGTACAATTAATACCGATCCTTTGGTATGAACAAACTTTATTATCTTTTGGAAAACGTGAGATAAATGAAGAAATATAAACATACTGCATGTTTTCTAAGTCACAGACGAAAATATGACACAATGAGTGAGCGGCCTACCTCCCGGTACCAGCCAATCAGAGGACGCCAAACAAACGTCTAGTAGGCGCAAGAATCTACCTTAAATGAATCGACTATAGTTACTTGTTAAAACTTTATACGTTTTGATGTATTTGAAAGTTGTATTTTCTAAAAATATAAAATTAGTTATGTTCACTACGTTTTATCATTCCCTCGCTTTGTTTCCATCTGGCTGCTTGCTGTGTGGACATTTTGTAAAACTGACCAACGATAATTTTGTAAAATGACCAAAATCTTAGTCGTTTTGCAAAATGTTGAGAAATTTAGGTCATTTTGCAAAATGACGATGAATTTAGTCCTTTTGCATAAAGGCCGGCAATTTTGTAAAATGGCCAATTTTGCAAAATGGCCGTAACATATATATATCTATATATATATATATATATATATATATATATATATATATATATATATATCTATATATATATAT
>NC_087207.1:89378994-89391494 GCF_015104395.2 Macrobrachium nipponense
AAAAAAGAGCTTCACCTCCACGTCAAGCATTCCCCCATGAAAGACACCACTACCCTCCCTTGCTGCGCTTCCTCTGGGTCGGTCAGCACAAATTGTGCTGAATGCGTATGCATGAGAGGGCTCTGTCTCCGAGGCAAAGAATGCAATTCAAGCAACAGTATCGCATGTATGAAAACCATTCATATACAAATGTATGCATTAAAACAAGACGAATGCGTCTCTTCTAAACATGCGCTAAGATAAAACTTATCACATTCTGCTACTTTGAGGGAAATATATTGTAATCTGAACTGCCTCTTTAAAATAGTTCACACAGAAAGTAAAAAAACACCCCAGGGCCTCAAAAAAAAAAAAAAAAAAACTCATCATAACACTTACGCCTTCTATGGAGAACATTCATCTCGGAGTCTGCGCAATTACAAACATGCGAATTTCGTTGGCACAATGCAAACGAGCTCGGCGAGAAAGCGCTTGATGAATATGCACTCATAAGCTAGACTGAGTCCTCATCCTAGCGAGCGTCTCGGGACAGGCGAATTTGCTGATCCTAATTCAATTTGTTGATCTCCGTACCACATCCCCACGGATGGATATTCTCATTCCCTTTCACCTAGTAACGAAATCCAACATATTTCCACAACCAGACTTTGAAAACGGCATCTTAAGCTGATACTAATCTTACAAAAAAAGGCCCTTTTACCTTTTCCAGTTACAAACACCGCTTGCCAGCAACTAATAACCGCCTGGTAATTAACAGTCTACCAGTAATTAGTCAAACACCATTTATCTTTTCTCCAGAATACGGTTCCCCGTACCAGTACAGTTCCCTCCACTAGAACCACCCATTTCCAGCCAGTTTCACTTCACTACATAGAAAAACGTTGGCAGAAGCCATCCCGGCATCTGCCTTCTCTCCCCGTAACGGTCTCGATGGTTCTGGCTAATTACATGCCATTATGAACTCAATGGACATAGCTTGTATGGACGCGCGAATTCACACCCAGCATTCATGCCCTATAACCACTCGAAACTGGTTTCAAAGTCAACTCTGACGAGCGCCCATAACTACAGGACGAATGTTTGACCTGCTTAGGTAAGGATTTTAATGTCACACCATCCAACAACGACATATCAGCATTCCTAAGCTGTCGCACGGACACTCAGTCTCCATGGGAAACTAAAAACGATGTCAAAGCACGTGACATACAACAATGTCTCATACATATCATATTATCAGTCTTTATATGTTAATATATATATATATATATATATATATATATATATATATATATATATATATATATATATATATATAGACTGGTAAAAATGTTCTGTAACAACAGAATTCCATCTAAAAAAAGGAGCCATAAAAACACAAAAATATAGAGAGAAAAGTACTATATTTCAGAGACTGCTGTCTCCCTCTTCAGGTACATGAATGAGAAAAGTTTACAGAAAAGGTGGTATTTATACTAAGAGGTCCATCCACAGGCAAGCCAATTTAGGTCACCCCCGCTGATAATCTTCCTTTAATCCTCTTAAGTGTTGGTTGAATGAAAACCTTGTCGATCGTATCTGAAATCCATGCTCCTTTTGAGATGTTCATTACCTGCCTCTCTTTTATTAAGGCCAATTCCATCATTTGACTCTTGTACTGGCAGTTGCTGCTATAAATTACACGTGACAAATTCCAGTTTATTCTATGGTTATGTCCATTTATATGGTTGAAAATAGCCGAGTTCTGTTGTCCATACCTAACTGACCGTTTGTGTTGTTATTAATCTCTGGGGAAGTGATTTACCTGTGAATCCCATATAAGATTGGTCACAATCCTGGCATGGGATCTCGTAAACCCCAGTGTCCTTGGGAGATGTCTTTTGTTGGACGTTAATCAGTGATTTACAGGTAAATCACTTCCCCAGAGATTAATACAACACAAACGGTCAGTTAGGTATGGACAACAGAACTCGGCTATTTTCAACCATATAAATGAACATAATCATAGAATAAACTGGAATTTGTCACGTGTAATTTATAGCAGCAACTGCCGGTACAAGAGTCAAATGAAGGAATCGGCCTTAATAAAAGAGAGGCAGGTAATGAGCATCTCAAAAGGAGAATGGATTTCAGATACGATCGACAAGTTTTTCATTCAACCAACATTTAAGAGGATTAAAGGAAGATTATCAGCGAGGGTGACCTAAATTGGCTTACCTGTGGGTGGACCTCTTGGTATAAACTACCACCTTTTCTGTAAACTTCTCTCATTCATGTACCTGAAGAGGGAGACAGTAAAAAAGTTCTCTGAAATATATTTGTTACTTTTCTCTCTTTATTTGGTGTTTTTATGGGCTCCTTTTTTTAGATGGAATTCTGTTGTTACAGAATATTTTACCAGTCATTTTCGGCCCATTATGGAATTCAACCGCCTTTCCATGATTATTCACTCACTTCCAGAAGTCAAGCCAGTTTTTCGCAAGTTTGAGAAAGAACTGATCAGACTACACTGGCTGAAATTCAATAACACTTTTTAGAAGAATGCCTCAAAGAAACAAGTAGTACCAAAATGTAATGATTCGGGAGATGGACACTGCAATCAGGACCCCTTCACTCTATCACACAAGATTTTCCTGGAGGAAAGAATCTCCAATACGAAAAATGACATCTTCGTACTACGCAGAGTGATATATGGAACTCAGTCTAATCTTCACCTCCTCACTACGGACCACATACACGGGTATCTGATTTCATTTTGTTCCGACATTGCTGCCTATAATAGCGTGACTCATTCCAACAGACTTTTACGCAAGTTAAATAACCTAATAGACAATAGCGCATGGAATAATCTTGAGCAACAAGACAAAGTTTTTAAAACTTATCAACACCCCCTTACTGTAAATCAACATTTAGTTTTAAATTTAGGCTTATCCTTTGCCCTTATGCCAGACCGCAAAAACAACCTAGACTTCATAGTGGCTTTTGATAAATTCATATCTGACAAAAACTACAGCCGTGAAGAGATATGTTTACGAGGAGTGCTACTAAATGCCTTTAACTGACCTACATAAGAAATATCCTGTTCCCGCAGATTCATGATAGCCATCCACTCGCTAAAAAAGTTAGATGTTACAATAAGTAGATCCGACAAAGATGGACAAATCGTAATAATGGACAAAGACTTCTACCTCGACAAAATCAACCAGCTCATTAGCGACACAAACACTTACGGAAAACTGACGAAAAATCCCCTCCAAAACGTTCCCACAGAATTTTTTTCGGAAAGTAAGATTAATTGGCCAAGACAAAAAGAATATTGAACTATTAGAGAAATTTAAAGTAATTAATCCTAAATTACCCTACTTTTATGGCCTTCCCAAAACTCACAAAGACAATCTTCCATTCAGACCCATCGTTTCATGTGCCGGAGCTTTCAATTACAAAATTTCTAAATGGTTAGCTGGCCTCCTTTCCCCTTTTTTAGGCACTTTTTCTCCCAGTCACATTAAACATTCGGAAGATTTTTGTCACAAATTCAGAGAAGCACATATACCACTTCACAACATAAAACTTTTAAGCCTTGACATAGACTTTATTCACAAAAGTACCAGTATAGGACGTTCTTCAGTTTTTAAAGGAAAAAACTTTTAAATTTTCCCCCTATTCAGATCATTCCCCCATTGGCGCTTGACCAAATAATAAGTTAGTTGAATTATGTGCATCTCAATAACGTTTTTATTTTCATTCGGAATCATTCTACAAGCAAAAATTCCGAGTGTAGTATGGGTAGTCCTTTAAGTCCTGTTTTAGCCAATCTGTACATGGAATACTTTGAAACTACAGTAATAAATGCAATAAAACCCATAAACATGCTGTGGATGAGATATGTGGATGATATCCTAACATTTTGGGATAATAGGTGGGGCAATTTTAATGAATTCCTCTCAAAATTAAATGCATTAGTGCCCAGCATCAAATTTAAAGTTGAATGGGAAACAGAAAACAAAATTCCTTTTCTTGATGTTTTAATAATCAGAGACACGACAGAATACAAATTTACCATATACAGAAAACTAATGTTCTCACTTTCATACATTAACTACTTTAGCTATCACGACATTACTATCGAGATAGGTGTAGCTAGCAACCTGTTCTTAAGAGCCTTACGAATTTGTTCCCCAGAATTCCTGGAAAAAGAATTTGAACTAATTCGCAAGCAACTTTCTTCTTTAAAGTATCCTGACCATATAATTGAGAAAGCAATTCACAAAGCAAATATAATTTTCTACTGACCCCCTAAAGACAAGACCAGAGATACACCCAACAATAAAATAAAAACTCCTCACCTGGACACGATTAAGAGAGTAACCCACACCCTCGGGAAAGGAAATCTAAACACTTTTGCATTTACTTACCCAAACACCTTAGCCAAATCCCTGATTAACGTCCAACAAAAGACATCTCCCATGGACACTGGGGTTTTTACGAGATCCC
This sequence comes from Macrobrachium nipponense, assembly GCF_015104395.2. NCBI lineage: Eukaryota > Metazoa > Arthropoda > Malacostraca > Decapoda > Palaemonidae > Macrobrachium > Macrobrachium nipponense. The sequence goes on from NC_087207.1 coordinate 89,383,486, forward strand.
ATGCCAGGACTGTGACCAATCTTATATGGGATTTACAGGTAAATCACTTCCCCAGAGATTAATACAACACAAACGGTCAGTTAGGTATGGACAACAGAACTCGGCTATTTTCAACCATATAAATGGACATAACCACAGAATAAACTGGAATTTGGCATGTGTAATTTATAGCAGCAACTGCCGGTACAAGAGTCAAATGATGGAACCGGCCTTATAAAAGAGAGGCAGGTATGAACATCTCAAAAGGAGCATGGATTTCAGATACGATCGACAAGGTTTTCAATCAACCAACGCATAAGAAGAGTAAAGGAAGATTATCAGCGGGGGTGACCTAAATTGGCTTGCCTGTGGATGGACCTCTTGGTATAAATACCACCTTTTCTGTAAACTTTTCTCATTCATGTACCTGAAGAGGGACAGACAGCATCTCTGAAATATAGTACTTTTCTCTCTATATTTTGGTGTTTTTATGGGCTCCTTTTTTTTTTAGATATATATATATATATATATATATATTATATATATATATATATATATATATATATATATATATATATATATATATATATATATATATAGATAGATAGATAGATAGATGATAGATATATATATATATATATATATATATATATATATATATTATATATATTATATATATATATATATATATATATATATCTATATATATATATATATATTAACAATGCCTAATATATCTGTACATTGAACCCTATGAATTATGGATTAACCACGAAATCCATCGCAAATAACAATTTCGGCATCAATTATAACAGGGATTGTGTAATTCCGTTTTATGGAGCACAACAACAAAGAGATCAAGGTTAACTTTGTCGGTATCATAATTTCCGAAATAATGATCACCGTGATGGCTCCATCTTTAATTAAATTGAACTGTAAATATATTGTTCCTCTCGTCTTTATTGCACACTGCCTATCATTATCTTGATAATAATATCGCGTTACTGAGTATGCATATGTAACCATTATAATCATTTTTGCTTTAAATATCGTCGTTATCTAATGCTTGTTATGCCTCCTTCGAGATTTCGTGTTTTTTGCAGCTTTATTTAGAAAATTCTAAATCTCATGTTATCTTTCAATATCGGTTAATTTATGCAAAACTTGAATGCAACTAAAAGTAAAGGGTTCCGTTGGACAATTAAATTCATTGCTCATGAAAAATGTGTTCTAAACAAAAAAATAAATGTACATCTGTTTATTTCCGCAAAATTGAAATGTAAATAAAACCAAAGGGTTCTGTTGGACAGTTAAATTCATGAAGATATTCATTGTTCATGAAAAATATGTTCTAAAACAAGAAAATCAATATGTATTGATAAATTTTAAAGCAGACATAGATAAAATACCTTGCAATAAATAGAAGAAATTTGGTATTGGAATCGAATATAATAGGTTAAAATACATTGCGGGTTGGGGATTGATTTTTCTTACTTCCTCGGTTTATCATGGAAAGGAAAATGGTTTACATTTTTATTATTTTAATATCAAATATATAATCCTTCAAGTCCTCGTGTACTTGTAGCCGTTGCCGAATAGTAAATGAATCATGATGGTGTTAACAATATTATTTTCATTTTCTAAAATATTCCTCTCTCTCTCTCTTCTCTCCTCTCTCTCTCTCTCTCTCTCTGTTAGATGTACAGTATATCACGGATTTAAATTTTTTTGATCTAGAGCCTTTCCTTTTAATCACAGAGACACGGAAATTAAACGGACGTAGGCGCTTCCTGTTTTCATTTCGGAAGTCTTTCATTAGCGGAAACGAGGCCCAATTTCCTTTTTTTTTTTTTTCTATTTTTTGTTTGTCCTAGGACTGGAAATCTTTTCTAGGAGGAAAATGTGCATCCTGACGTCATTATATATTTTGATTGTTATTTTTTTTCTGTCGTAAATACGAATTACGTGTATGTAAAGGGAAACGTATACCTTCACTGCTGAAGAATAAAAAGTATTGAAGTGTTGAAATACAGATATAAAAAAATTGAATAGTGTTCAGTTTAGTTTGCTTTTTTGTATGGTGTTTTTACGTTGCATGGAACCAGTGGTTATTCAGCAACGGGACCAACGGCTTTACGTGACTTCTGAACCATGTCGAGAGTGAACTTCTATCACCAGAAATACACATCTCTCACCCCTCAGTGTTAATCATATGGGAAAGTACACAGGAAGGACCGTTTCAAGAATTCTGTCACTCGGTACTTAAGGTTTTATATTAAGCATTTGGGCAATTGTAGCCAATATAATGTCCTCTGATCCATTAATAATGTTTGTGGTTTCGTCTCTCTGTTGAGTTATCAGTCTCTTCGTCATCCAAGTAATGGTTGGCATCAACTTATTCAATGGTGAATGATGCTTAAAGATGCCTTGAATTGGAAGGTCTTTCTCTGCTCTTCTGGGCAGATTGATGTCAGACCTTCGTTTATTAGTGTTGCCATCGACAGCGCGATGGATGGTGGGATTACGATTGATTGGATGACAAGGGTCTGTAAGGCTTATCCAGAGGGAGGAACTTCCTGGAAGACTATGTAAGATCTCTGATCATTCCACTGCATAACCACTGATCTTACATAGTCTTCCACAGGATCCTAATGCTACCAAAACTATTCTTCTGGCTTTTTAGCACATTTTTATCTAATTATTAATTATTTTTTTCTTTTTTTATGTAAGCGAGATCTCTTCTTTCCTTTACCTCCTCTTGCGTCTTCCTAACAAACACTTTATTCTCTGCAAGCCTGAATTTCAAGTCAATGGCCCGCCCCTGTGGGCTTGTAATGACTATATTTACGCCCAATGAACGGAAATCTATCAGCTTATGAAATCTGTGTTAAAACACCTACGTCTTACCTACTTTATATATATATATATATATATATATATATATATATATACTATATATATATATATATATATATATATATATATATATATATACTCTTCTGAATATTTCCACATCTTTCAGTATTTGTGTCTCATCTTTACAGCATCGTGTATTTGCCTGTTTACTAATCTGGAAGAATACACATGTTTGCACTGCACTACTTTTTATCAAGAAGTCCAACTACACATACAATTTTGTTCACTCAGCAATCTAACAATAGTAAACAGAGACTTCATGAATAATCCCTCAGCTAATTTCGGAATGGGATGCAGGAGTACGATTGCGTAATGTAGTAAGACTCCCTCCCTACAAGTGGCGAATCAACAGGTATCCTTAAGTCTATTTATTCAATCCTCCGGAAGGCTACACCTCCCAGTTTGGAAATCCGGGAGACGATTGGCCTTTTATGAGAGTAAAAGGTATTAATTCGATTATAAATATTACAATATCACATTATGATTTGATGATATGGAAATTTGAGAGAAAAATATCGATTGATTTCTCTCTCTCTCTCTCTCTCTCTCTCTCTCTCTCTCTCTCTCTCTCTCTCTCTCTGGTGATTATTTTGGTTAATGGAATTTGTCTCTCTTTCAAATTGGATAATGCATTATGGCCCAATTACGAATGCTATCTATTGGGAAAGCAACCGAATTGTAATTTCAGTAAGTTATACGGGTGCGTTAACTTTCACTTCCATACGAGCTAAGTTCATGATTAAAATAATGTTCCATTTCTGTGCTTGTTTGAAAACCTTTAATAATTTTTTAGCCGTTTTAGGGAGACTGGTGTGTGTGTGTGTGTGTGTGTGTGTGTGTGTGAATGTGTGCGAGCTATTATGCTTCTGGATTATTGTATTTGTATGAATATCATAGGCTTAGATGCTTGCATATGTATTACACACGATTGCAGCCATCACCAGAACATTATTCATATTCCATTCTCCCTTCTCATATCGTGAGAAATTGAACGATGATTACACTTTTTACGATGCCATTAAAGAGGACAATTACTACGCCACTGCTATCTTGAAAGACCAGGAATTCGCTCTTAACGGCAATCAAATTTCCAGAGGAGGGAGTAAAAAATTGATGGAAGATTCCTTCTACTCCCGAAAGAGTCCTCCACTTGTTTTTAGTGTCTGTCACGCCTTCCATGCGCCTTCCGCGCTGTGCGTAGTGATCAAGACTGGCCTCTTGTGATCCTATTCACAAGTAAATGGCTCATTACAGCAGTAAAGTGTAGTTACGGTTCGACGCAATAACAGAAAGGAGTGGTTTTAATTAGCAAATCTTTGCAGTTACGGTTCGACACAACAAACAGAAAGGAGTGGTTTTAATTAGCAAATGTTTGCAGCTACGGTTCGACACAACAAACAGAAAGGAGTGGTTTTAATTAGCAAGTGTTTGCAGTTAAGGTTCGTCATAATAAACAGAAAGGATTGGTTTTAATTAGCAAATGTTTGCAGTTACGGTTCTACACAATAAACAGAAAAGATTAGTTTTAATTAGCAAAGGTTTGCATTTACGGTTCGACACAACAAACAAAAAGGAGTGGTTTTAACTGTCAAATGTTTGCAGTTACGGTCCGACACAATAAACAGAGAGGAGTGGTTTTAATTAGCAAATCTTTGCAGTTACGGTTCGACACAATAAACAGAAAGGAATGGTTTTAATTAGCAAAGTTTTGTCTACATTCTATCTCCTTCACAGCCTTAGATGAGAGAGGTGCCCGTTAATATGGAGGTACTGCTTAACTATTAGCATACGAGTAGCCCTCCACAAGTCTTTTTATTGCCATTTTGGCAAATGCAGGAATCATGGACGCGGTCGGGTTGACATTTAAAGGAATGACCATGTGTTGAGCGCTTTAATGAGGGTTAAGAGATCTTCCTTGTTCTTCCCTCTGATAAGGTTAAATACTAATTTCGTTTTGGGGACGGTTGGCGGTAGTCTTTAATGCACCCTGACGTTTATTAAGATCAAAGGAAATTAAGAACGTTAGATGTATCCTCTTCCCGGCTCTCACAAATTGTTAATCGTTGGAGTAACTAGCGGAATAATACCCCATTAACTGATTATCTAAATTTATCACTGTTTCATCAAATTCATGTCTTGAGGATCCACGAATAATTAGTATTTACTTGGAAGCCAAATGGATACATTAATGCAATTAGCCTGGTGTGGAAGACTTCCTGGATCTTAACTACCTAATGTAAATGCATTAGACAAGCTGACTACATTCCGGAGGGTCTTCAAGGTTAATTGAGCTTTAGTGGGAATCTCGAGATAAATTTGCCAAAGCATACATGAGAACACGAGTCTGAGGAAGAATGGAAATCATCAGTTCAGATGAAAACGAAGCAACAATCTTTAGGTTCTTAGAACAGGGTTCCATGTTGGTTAAAGATATGAAATTCATATGAAATTTCGTCTATCAAATATTTGTTTTCTCGTGCTAAAATTTACTGTAAATGGGAGATACACTGCTTAAATTTTAAAAGAATTTTCGTCGTCAGTATCAGTTAAAATGAAGATAGTAAGGACAGTTTCGTGTTAAGAAAACAAGAAAAAAAAAATGATATTGTTAATATGAAAATAGTACAGCTTCGTTAAAAAAAAGACGATAAATAATATATCATCTTGAATCCTTTAACTTTCTTATTCACTGAAGGCTCGTAAACCCTTCTTTTACACACGGGGAAAGAAATAAAATGCAATTTAAAGAATAAACTACCGAAGGTTCTTCGATACTTCAAAGCGATTCCCTGATGAGACGATTCCTTCTGTCAGGGAAATGAGAATATGATCTCTCAAGACGGAATCATCGATCAGCTTATTGCGTCGTAAATCCTCTCCGATTTTTATTGGCTTCTTGCATGAGATGAGTTTCTGAATAACTTCTTTTTTTTATCCGTTTTTTTTTACTTTTTACTTTTTAAGAGATCCTTCCCACATCCTTCTTCACTTCTGTTATTTAAGTCAAATTTTCCATTTCATTAACTTTTGGGGGATGGGCCGTTCGTATTAGTGAGTAATATAAATATTCAATAGACATTGTTCTACATTGTATGCCTGGACCTTAAATATTTTCAGTATCTGTAGTAATTATTTGAGATTAATTTTGTTGACGGTATATCTTTTTACCTCTCGAGTAAGAATCTGGGAACTTTAATGAATTCCAATGGAAATCTGGAAAGATTCCAAAGCGCTTAGCGCTTTCCGATATTAAAACGACTCTCCGGCTATGAAAAAATGCCCACCAGTTTAAATGTGAAATTTCATGTCCTGCTGTCATCATTAAGACAAATTTCTACATAATTCCATATAGATTGTGTAGATATGCGATGAAATATTTCCAATTTTCAGAGAATTCTGGTACAGTTTTGAAGTACAGTTTATGGATGTATATTTGGCATCAGAAAAAATCGTCAATAATACGATAAAAAAACGTTTTGACGCAATTATCTTACTTATTCAGCCTTCTCTCTCTCTCTCTCTCTCTCTCTCTCTCTCTCCTCTCTCTCTCTCTCTTTCTAGGGAATGTGACAAATACATTTACCTAGAAGGAATTCTTAAAATGAACTTAGGGAAATAGAAAATAAATTGTCTTTCCTTTTACGCCAATGGATTTGCATCACCGAGTAGGCAATAATGTTACGGGGGAGAGAATTAATGATGTTGGACTTTGATAGGGTAATTGTACTGTAATTTAAAAATATTCACAAAAATATTCTTATTGAAATTAATTGAAAAAAATATGACCAACTAATATGAATTCTTGGAAATCACTCATTCTTCAAAACTTGTGAAGGCACTGAACTGAACTAAATAAAGAAGTTAGACCAAAGGCCAAGCACTGGGACTTATTAGGTCATTCAGCGCTTGTTTGTTTGTTTGTTTGTTTGTCTGGTGTTTTTACGTTGCATGGAACTAGTGGTTATTCAGCGACGGGACTAACGGTTTTAAATAACTTCCGAACCACGTCAAAAGTGAACTTCTATCACCAGTAATACACTTCTCTAACCCCTCAATGGAATGCTCGAGAGTCAAACTCGCAGCCACCGAGGTGGCAGGCCATCACCATACCGACCACGCCATTGGGGCGCTAACATCCTCAGGGAGGCTGTTCCACAGTCCAACGGTGTGAGGAATAAAGGACCTCGACAATGAGACTCATTGACTGAGAATTAGTGCTGCTGTCCGTTCAGCGAATCTGGTGGCTCTCTCTCGGCAGGAAAAGGGTCAGGGATCGATTGCAAAAGTGAAAGATCTCTGTTCAAACACAGCTTATGAATGGCATGAATGATCGGTAGCATAAAGGAAGTCGCCGAATGAATGCTTCAATATCAGTTGGCGGATGAAGTCGTTAACAATAACGAGCGAATGAGAATCAGGACTCGATACGAAAGCTCAACCATGCGAAAGCGAATTAGTAGACCTAACAGACTGAATAGAAAAATTTTGTTGATGAATGGACGAACCTAAAACTTTCGATAAGATTTTACAGATTTATTGTTTTCATCTAATGGATACTCCACAAATAAGTGAATAAAAAACATGAGGTTTGACATAAATTCCCTAAAGAAAAGGTTTACAACCAGGGGTACGCCGAGGGTCTGCCCAACCGGGTAGGAACGCGCTCCCCATGGCACTCGAATGAATGTTAAATGCCAACCTTCGATGTGCTTAAGCAAAGACTTCTCCTCGGCCAACTAGGATAGTTAATGAAAAAAGAGTTTCAGCCAATTCATTTAACTACCTTTGCGGCTGATGTAATAACTATTTATTTTGATTTTGTAGCTCAGTACCATAACCTTGAAAATTTACTGCATATCCAGAAGTAAATAATTATAAAAAGTTGTCTTTATTTTCTATGGAAATTCTCATGTTTACAATATTATTGTTATGTCAGAAGAGTTATGTACTTACTTCCTCTCTGCACAGTTTTTCTGATTTGGTTTTGTTTTTCACGTTTTACAAAGTGAAGGGGTACATTACTGACATTACAAATACCCGAAAGGGTACGTGGGGAGAAAAAGGTTGAAAACCCCTGCCCTAAACGATAGCAAGTGTGTTATGGAAGCTATCAA
>NC_087207.1:89396494-89408994 GCF_015104395.2 Macrobrachium nipponense
TGCTGAGAAGGATACTTGGCATTATAAATGGATGATTATGTTAGAAATGAAGACATCAGGGTGAGATTGAGGCAAAGGCCAGTCAGTACCAGGTGAAGAGGGGGAAGGCTGAAATGGTTTGGACATGTTGAGAGGATGGATGGAATAGAGACCCCAGGAGAGCACTGAGAGCAGTACAAATAGGAAGAAGACCGCTGGGTAGACCAAGAACGAGGTGGATAGAAACATAATTGTCAGGGATCTTGAGGATGAAATCCAAAACTTAGAGGAAGCGAGGGAAAATGGCTCGGGATAGAGACAGATGGAGAGGAACTGTATCAGCCTTATTGCCACTGGCCAGTGGCGGAAAGATAAAGTAATATATCTATATATATATATATATATATATATATATATATATATATATATATATATATATATATATATATAAATATATATATATTATATATATATATATATATATATATATATATATATATATATATATATATATATATATATATAGTTAATTCACAGCATCTAACCTGTAGTATTTTATCCAAAAGGGGCAAGCATTCATAAATAATTCATAACTTTTAAATTTTGCACTGTATAAGTTCAATGCCCGTCTTTCAAACTGATTCTCGTCCTAACGAAAACAAAATATTGAACTACGTACCCCAATTTAATTAATTTTCATAAGTGGATTCAAGCAAAAACAAATCCACCCAGGAGTATCTCGTATTCATATCAAGACATAAATAATAGGTTTCATTACATGAAGGGAAACGCAAGGGGAGAATATCATAATCAAAAATCTCGAGACTCCTATACCATCTGTTACAAAGCGTAATTAAGTCGAGTAACTTTACATAAAGCGAATACGTTGGGTTCTCTAATTAGCTTGTGCAGGACGTGAAAGCGCGATTTATTCTCTCTCTCTCTCTCTCTCTCTCTCTCTCTCTCTCTCTCATAGCATAATTCCCGCTAAAAAAATGGATGCTATGCCATTGGAGAAGTTTACTCAGCATAAGCATATACTAAGCAGTGACCACTTGCAGCAATCAGTCTTATCATATCAACTGAAAAATATCTCTCTCCTTATTACAAAGCCGCAACCACCCCCCCCCCCCCACCCCCGTCTCTCTCCTCGAAAGCAAAAAAAACAACCCCCCCCCCCCCCGGATGGGATTCAATCCAATAGAAATTATTGAGCTAAAAGAGGAGATATTTCCTCACTATATAAAACTCTACAGGAAAAGTGCTGAACAAAGAAAGGTACGAAAAGATGGAAACCAGGAAATGTGCCCCATTCCCAAAAAAGTTCCCAAAACAAGTCCAAGAAAGAGCCGGGATATATACACCAATCTGCCTAACGCACTTCTTGGTCGTTTGCAAGAATTTTGTGCCATAATTGCAGATCAAAATTGTGGATCGCATAGATAGAAACAACTTATTGTTAATCAGTCAACACGTTTCAGACAAAACAGCTCCTGCTTAACAGACCTCTTGGAGTTCATAACATGCTAGGTATCTACGACAGTAGTGAGCAATAGATGTACTCTACTTAGATTTGCAAAAGGCCTTTGACAAAGTCCCACACAAGAAACAGATGACAAAAGTTACAGATTTAGGAATTGTAGGAGAAACAGCAGACTAGGTCGAAGACTGGCTAATTTATAGAAAACAGTTGTAATAAATGGTGAAGTATCAGAATGGGTAGATGTAACGAGCGGAGTTCCCCAGGTTCTGTCTTTGGCCCTCTCTGGTTTTTATTACATTAATGACATTGATGCAGGTTCAACTAGCCGGATAGCCAAATTTGCAGATGACACCAAGCAAGGTGTGAATGCAGCTGACCCAGACGCAGTGGAAAGTTTAAGAAATGATCTAATAGAAATAGGAGAGTGGTAAAAAAAATGGCAAATGCCTTTTAACGTAGATAAGTGTAAAGTGCTACAAATAGGAACAAACAAACCTCATGCCAGCTTCATGCTGCTTGGGAATGACAGAAATAGTGTAGAACAAGAGGAGGACCTTGGAGTCATTATTACCAAGGACTTAAAATCCACAAAACAGTGCATAAAAGCAGAAAAGAAGGCACAGAAACTAGTGGGATACATAAAGAAGCAGTTCAAATACAGAAACAAGGAAACTGTGCTGCAGCTCTACACATCAATATTTAGGCCTCATCTTGAATATGCAATACAGTTTGTTCACCAACACTAAGAAAAGACATAAATAGATTAGGAGTACAAGCAAGAGCCACAAAGTTAATTCCATCCATCAGGCAAATAGGTTACCGTAGACGACTAGAGAGCCTGAACATGTATGGCTTAGAAACACGACGATTGCGAGGACAACTAACAGAAACATTCAAAATACTGAACAGCATAACAAAATTAGACAGTAACCTATTTACATTAAATGAAAACCAGACAAGAAATAATGGATGGAAACTAGAACTGAAGAGATACAACACATCCCATTGTCGGAACTTCTTTACATACAAGACGTGGAATAAACTGCCACCAGAAGTTGTAAACAGCAACAGTGTGGAAGAGTTTAAAGAAAGCTAGACAAAATCATTAGGACACTGTGAATGAACAGTAAAGCCTGCTCCTACAGATAAATGAGCACTCGATGTCTCCACGGATGGACTAACAAGTCTTTGAGACATCCTAAACCTTGTAACTCCTTGTAAATCTCTCTCTCTCTCTCTCTCTCTCTCTCTCTCTCTCGAAAGCAAACCAACACCCAACCCCTTTCTCTCTCTCTTTCTTCTCGAAAGCAAACCACCTCTCTCTCTCTCTCTCTCTCTCTCTCTCTCTCATACATACATACATATATATATATATATATATATATATATATATATATATATATATATATATATATATATATATATATATATATATATATATATATATATAATATATATATATATATATATATATATATATATATGTGTGTGTGTGTGTGTGTGTATGAGGAGCTGAAAGGCACTAGCTCCGTGGCACTGAGGTTACGTTAATTTAACAAATCAAAATATGTGACCACTAGTGCAAAACCCCAGAAAAAACTGTAAATCCCTTTTTTTGAAAGAACCCGGAATTTTAAAGGAATAAAAGAATTTGGTTGGTCAATATGCCATATTCATAAAAATAACAGTTTATCAGCAGCTCCTCCAATTCTCCACCCTGTATGGATCACCTTTGGTTGGCACCTTTGAAACACTGATGGGGAGTACACAAACGTCTGAACAGTTCTCCTAATGTCGGCAAATTTAAGGATGCACTGCAAAATTCTTCAATCCAAAGCGCATTTTGATGTAATTGGGATTAGGATTGCGTAAGGCAGAGCAATGCCGAGAATGAAGTTTAACTTAACCACCTGTTTAGCGAGTTAGGCAATATGCAAAACATACCTTGCGTTTGTTGGACAATCATTAGTTCTTGAGTAGAGCGAGCTTGAGGAGAGAAAGGTGGTCCAACCCCAAGACAAGTGATAACGGAGGTGTCTGAACCGGGAGGTCCACCCTGGTTCTGTGAACAGAATTGGAGGTCTGCTATAAGAATAAGAACTAAGAGAGAGCCTGGACTCGCTGCTACAGCTACCTTATTCCTCTCGTCATTTCGTTTGGTCTCACTTTCTCATCTGGGGTGCCGGCTTCTCCGGTGTTTGACAGTTTTCCCTGGAAATAAATTTGACGACAACACCAGGTTGGTGGAAAAAAGGATGGCAATCATTTACAGCGTGTAGGAGAAGAAGAGTTTTTTGCGGGTAGGAGCAAAGTAGGATAAGTTTTGCTGTGGGCCAAATCTTAATTACTAGGAAGGGGAAGGACCATGCTGCCTGTGAGTTGATGTGGCCTAATTATTGATTTTTACAAGAAGGTGAAAAAAAAGTATTACTCCTATTTTACCGATTTCTTAATACTGAAGATTTCCAGAACATGCACCTCGTATATTTACGTTACAATATAAAGATATCTATTATAATCTATTACTAATATATATAATAGTATCTTATTAGATATATATGATTAATATATATAATGTGTGTTTGTTATTATAATATATTATTATAATATATATTATATAGATCTATATATATAATATATAAATATATATATATAATATTATATTATATTATTTTATCTATATCATTTTATCCTATCTATCTATAATAAGATAGATAGATAGATAGATAGATATATTATAATTATATTTATAGTTATATATATCTATTTATAGTTATATATATATATATATATATATATATTATATTATATAATTATATAATATATAATCTTTAATAATTACGAAGACTGTAGGTATTAACATTAGCACACACACATTAAATGAGATTCTGCGACTGAAAATGACGAGTCTTTCGGTCGTGGCAGCAGAAGTCTGCAGTTGTCTGTTCCCATTAGATTTGTTTAACCTTTTTTCCTCTTCAGGAAACTTCCGATGAAATGATGGAGCATCCCGGAGCAGCTGCCTCCTCCCCGAAGGACATCCGACCAATGAATCATCAATCACGAAGTTTCCTCTCTTTGGCTTCCATGACTGAAGTCATTCGTTTTTTATCTAAGTTATAAAGATTACGTTTATTTCTCCTTGATTAAATTGTGTATTGCAATACTGAGGTGGAAACCCGAAAGTGATCGGATATACCTCATCCCTTGGACGTGAAACATTTTATAAATAGAAAATCTGTGAATGTGAACTTTGGCTCTAACTTAACCGAGCTGGAAAGAGCGAGCAAAATTACATCAGAGATGAAACGGAGGCAATAAAAGCCCAGCATGTAAATGAACTGAATTGGCAGTGCGGGGAAAAGTGAGTTATCTGTCGAAGGCTAATTGCAACGCGAATTCGGATGACAGCCGTGAAACTATGCTGACGGCATCCACATGGCGAAGCTTTTCTATTCCGGCAAATAATACGGTCAGAAGGTTGTTTGCAGTTCCCTCAGGGCACCAATGTTTCTGTAAATACATAAACGCGCGCCTGGGTAGAGGGAGAGATGCGGTTGTAGCCTTTTGGTTCTGAAGAATCATATTTATGGATTCATTCTTACAAATCAGATAATTTAATCAACCTACTTACACATACCAAAACATCTTCATAATGCCAAAAAGTAGTAAGCGATGGTACCCATCAGTTATTTTTTCAGTCAGACACGGAATGTAAGCAAACCATTGATGTATGCGTGGAATATTATCCGTGAATCTTAACAAATTGCATAATTAATTAATCCATAAACTCAGGGTACTGCGGTGAGAAGATTGCTCTTAATAAAAATTCGAATTCGCACCATCTGTTACTTGTTGATTACGCAAATATACATGCAATGAATTGCCTAATCAACTTCTAATGGGCATGGGGTGACCTCCCCCCCCCCCCACCCTCTCTCTCTCTCTCTCTCGTAGTCAGAGCATGCATTTCAGGAAAATGTTGCATTGATATAAAAAAAAGAATAGAGATAAAGTACTCTTTTTTTAACTAATTATTAACCTTGTCTTGTGTTTTTTCGTCCTCTTTTCTTCTTTTTGTTTTTATCTGTTATTCTTTGGTTCTTGTCTGTTGTTAGTTGTGATTTTTTTTGAAAATTTCTTATTTGCTCAGTTTTTTCTAGTTATTGATAAGCATATTCATGTAGTGCAGCGAAAATGTAGGAACATACTTTCTCTCTCTCTCTCTCTCTCTCTCTCTCTCTCTCTCTCTCTCTCTCTCTCTCATTTCACCTTCATAGCCTGTAAACCAGCGCCTCCCTTTCACTAAATTAGGTCTCTGGTAATATTCTGTAACCATTAAAGTTCAAATTCAGATCTGAGAGCTGAGGGAACCATCGAAAGTCAAGGACCAGAAAGTGCAGCACTTTTCCATAAACCCAGAATATGCTGACTTTACTCTCTGGGTCAAGGATGTCTCGGTGAGAAGATTATAACAACGTAAATGACTGTTTACAAATTTTGATGTTAATAGCTACTTCGCCCTGCTGACGCCCAGGGCGGTGATGCCGTAATGGCAAGATCAGAAATGATTTTCGACGAAACGGGAAATCAGCAGAATGTGGCGATTACTGGCTGACGAAGAATCAGCATTGTCTGACTCTTGTGACATCAGGGATGAATTGGTAAATTGTGGTCGACTGATCAGAGTGCAGTCGGAATTTTGCCATCTATTAACGATTTTAATCCTTAAACAAAGACTGTACGACGATGTTAAACATACGATTCGTAGTCAGTTATGTCTCAGTGAGAGAGAGAGAGAGAGAGAGAGCGAGAGAGAGAATTGAAATAATAAAGAGTTCTCTCTCAGGCATTTACAGAAAGACTCAGAGAAACAGAAGTTTCCAGCGAACGTAATCACTGGGATTGGTCCCAAGTGAATTTGATTGTGAACGGAGCTTCCTTCTAAAGGATCCTTTCATTTTCTTTTATAGATTTATTAAGTCACTCCAAACAGCTGGGAGTTTTAGTTATTAGCGAAATGATAATCATATCTCATCCTTTCTCTAACGACAGGTTTCCCTAAGCATGTGATTGCATGTATAATCATCTATAATTGATTTATTACTCCCTAAAACCTCCGAAGCCTTCTAGGTAGGCGTTGTTGTCATATTATCTTTGTTTTCGGGAATTGTTTCTTCGAAATCTATGCAAGCTGTTGTCACTGTCCATCTTTATCAATACAAAAACTTGTATGACGTAATACAAATAAAATAGGCTCACCATTGCTTAGTGCCTTTCATCTTGGAACGTTCCAAAACTCCTCCCATTCCATTTCATTCACTCTTCTTCCTTCTTTCGCAGCTAACACCAGTCTACCTCTCTCCCCCATCCTGGGCAACCACTCACAAGAGGAGGCAATTCAGAGGGCCTATATTTTCCCGCTGGAGTATTACAGATGTAAGTTCGGGTTGTGAGCTGAGGCGAGTACTCGTAACCCTATTACAGCGAGCCCCTGGTTGCTTTCTAACATGCGAGGTCATTTGCTCCCATTAGAGGAATATACGACCCCTGCCATGTGGAGAAGGGGGAGAGTTATTGGACTCAGTGCAAAGGTTTCTGATATATGTGGGAGGAGGTAAAATGGAAGCTGGTTAGGCTGTGACTAGATGGACTCGTTCTTTTGGACATTGTACATTGATAATATTCCATTCACCATATGAACACCATGTTCTTTGGAAGAGTGAATTTCAAGTCAATGGCCCCTGTGGGCTTGTTCCATATGAATAGGTTTCATATACTGAATAATGATAATAATAATATTAATTCAAGATAATCATAAAACTTATTTAAAAAGTATGGGAGGAGACGAATATGTCACCAATCAAAGAACTAATGAGAGAGAGAGAGAAAGAGAGAGAGAGAGAGAGAGAGAGAGAGAGAGAGAGAGAGAGAGAGAGAGAGAACAGGTTATACGCCCATGTCAGAAGGAAAATTTGCTTAAAAACGGGACGGGCGAAATCCATAAAAATTAACAAGAGGTAATCATCTGGTAAAATTCTTGTAAGACCAATAATGTAATACAAAATATTATCTTTACGCTAACTCTGTCCCAGTTATCATTTTAAAATTATGCCTATGCCTATGAGGGAGTCACTCCATAACAGCCTGCTGAATGCACAAACGAAAAGTTAATACGTTCCTTTTGAAGCAAATACTATTAGGAAATTTGCAATAATGTAACAAAGCCTTTAATCCACGATTATATAAATTAATTATATTAATTTGAAATTTATATGATTCTGAGATTTTGTTACATAACAATTTATCACGATATTATGAATTTCCTAATAAACAGATTTTCTTTAAAATCCACTACAGTTAATGAATTAAACACGTTCCCATTGGAATGAATATCACTTCAAGTTGACGTGATATTCACTTAATAATTCAACTTAAATATAGAATTCGGGAAATCCATCCCACATGTCACATTCTTCATTTTTAACAAGTTGATTTTTCACTAAGACGTAAATATCTTATATGACAAACCGTCCGCTTTCGTTCATTTAGAATTCATATTCGATCTAGACACGACAGACTTTGGCCGAAAGTAATGATGCTTGAATTTATGAGACTGGAGAATACTGTTGACTATCTATGTAACAATGCCACAGATTATGTCCAGCATATCACTGATCAGTTTAGAACTCTGTTTACTGGAATACCGATACGGAATGTGACACCTAAGGAGACTTGGCCAAACGCAACAATTCATGAACACGTGAAAACCAATACGATTCTTTTGTTATTACTGTCCATAATAATATATAGTATTTCTGCGCTGGATTTCCAGATGGTATCATGAGTTGCTTTTCAATAGATGTGGCCACTGGAATGAAACTTTGTCGCTTGCTTCGTTATAAAATGCTTGTCTAATTTTCCTGTACCGTGGACATGTTCACTGGATAAGCATCTAATAACAATCTTAAGAGTTTAACTGAAATGACAAGATGGACCAGAGGGCGTTGAGATGATGCTAAGATGATTTTGTCGTGGTTCAGTAACAGAGGACGAGAAGTTGATGCTAAGACTAACAGAGTAAAAACAGATGGAAGGAGGACCTTGAAAATGATGGATAGGTAGATTCGAAAGGAAGGTCCTTCACCGATAATCTGGAAGCGAAAGAGACCTTTAAAGATAGACCTGAATAGTGCGTCTAGTGTGACGAGACACGAGGAGCTGCTGTTGAACTTTCATCGTACGTGTATGAAACCTGTAATTTTGCAAAATTTCTTTTTCATGGATCATGGGTCATCGTAGACGTCTCTCCTTTCAATTACAAAGTTTTATTCATTAATAAATCTGGCAGCGTTCACGAGCTATCGAGTATTGGCGAAACATTTATGAAAATCTCGTGAAATGTAAACATGGAGAGTATACGAGCCAAGAGGAATGCTCTGAAATTGCTTTTAGCTATACCAGCTTTTAAAAGATGGGGAAATATGTTGGAATGCGAAAATAAAATAAGAAAACGACCGGGGCGGATATTTTATAAGCATAACAGTGAAAAAGAAAGGAAAAATGAAGTAAGATTTCAAAATAAATTTATTCATTTTGGAAATTCTCTGATGTGCAAAAATAGATAAGTATCATTTTTCTATTTTCATGCCTGGTTAATTAATGTGATGAATTCTATTTTTTTCTCGAGCTTTCATTCAGTTTTGAATTTTTATCTAAAGCAATGAATTACTTAAGAGGACATTTAAAAAACATATTCTTCAAAAACAAGAACAAATGACGCGAATGAAATCTTAATACTTTACAGTCCATACGAACATTTAAAGAAAATATCAATGATAAAATAAAACAAAATAGGAATATCATTTGTGCTACTATCAGTTGATTTAATCAAAATGTAGTGTGGAAAGAATCAGTCTTTGTCGAATTCATTACTCAGTACTTAAATCAAGATACAATCCCTCTTCAAAAACTTCCCAAATATTTATGTCACTCCAAAGAGGAAGGCCACAAAGTGAATCGACAGATATATCTGAAATACCATTTTAACTTTACAAGGAACGGTACGCGTGTTTGTAGTCACTGGATGTGTGTTTGTATATTGTAGATTCAAGTGCTCCCGTGTTCCCCGACTTCAATAACTTTATTGACAGATTCAAGAACACGGAAAAGTCAGTTCAGCTTGAAGCAGACTCTTAAAGAGAAACGACTGAAGGACAGAACAGAATGAATGAAAACAAAAACAAATGAAAAAAGGGTCAAGTTAGACACTGTGCAGAATCCATAAAAAAAAACAAGAAATGTAGTTTTCTGCAACTCTTTTCCTTACATAGAAATATAGTCAAAGGTATTGAGACTTCCATTTTATTTAAAGTAAATATAGCATTCCACCAAAAACGAGACGCGTGGTAAACTCTACGGTGTTGTCTCACCAATGAATATTTAAATAAACACGCTATGTTTTATTAAAAATAATTGTTCTGTACTTTAAACATGAACATTATTTATTTTTTTTACATTTCCACTCTAATAAATAAATCATAAATATACTATCCTAAAATTTCTGTATCTTTAACTCAACGCGAAACACCTTTTCAAACCTTTTTAGATTTTCCAATTAACTTTCTCAACACACCTGACAGGAACAAGAACATCAAGAAAAAAAGCAGTTTGAAATCTTACTCTCCGATTAAGCGATAAATAATGTGAATTTTCGTGAAATTAAATATGGTACAATGGCCATTTTTCTGTTTTTTATTTCTGGTGATTTAATTTTCTCATTTATCCCCATTTTTTAAACATATATGATTAGATTTTTTTCTTAATTCCGGATTTGTTTAAAAAATGAGAGAATGTTGGTCGGCTCTTCTTCCCGTAATGTTGACAACTATTTTTTTTTTTTTTTTTTGTCCTAAATCAAAACAAACAGAAGACAAAATTTTTTAATCTTTACAGTTCGAAACCACAAGAAGAAATCTGAAATTTTGAAAATGACTTATAAAAAATAAATATTGCATTTCTGAGTTTAAATAACCTGGCAGTTAATATCATTAAAAAGCCAAGTAAAAATTTGTCACTCTGGAATATAAAAATAAATCCAATATGAAAATTCTAAAAATTCAGTCAGGTTCGCAATAAAATAAAATCATAATAAAATACACATAAAAACTCGTTGACAAATTCATAAAACATCACTGAAAAAGAATGCTTTTAGGAACGCAATTTTCCTCAATAATTTACAAAGAATGTGAATGCATATTCACTCACATATCTGTCATCTAGGAGGTGAAAGGAGAAATGTATCAGAACCGGCTCTCGCTTTTCTCTCCGACCTGTTTGACCTAGGGATAAAGCATGAAGATAAAGATGAAAAATCTGGAACAAAGTACATTTTCTATGCTAGTAGTAGAGACATAATTTTTTATTAAGATACAAATTTTTCAGGTCTTATGTTATGATACTTTCGCCTAAGGATCTCGTAAAATAATGAAATTTGTTTGAATTTCCATTAATTAATTACTGCAAAGCGCTTTTTGTTTCATTCCCAGTAAATAGTGGAATTCCTAGAAATAATATTCTAGGCCACACATTTATTCTGCTAGTTACGAGGGACGATATATTCAGTTTATTTATCTGGCAACCCCTTTACTTCACATATACAGTCGTTGCAGATAAGGAACCGCATTTAACATCTGGGATTACGCCTTGATTTAGAAGAGGGTCCTTCCCATTAGTCCAAATGGAACCTGAGGGAGCCCTCCACCCCTTCACTTCACTTCACTTAACCATGACCACTCTGCCCTTTGCCTCCTTTCCCAAAAACCCTTCCATGCCAACAGAGAGAGAGAGAGAGAGAGAGAGAGAGAGAGAGAGAGAGAGAGAGAGAGAGAGATGCTATGCTGAATTGTTTCCGCAGAAGTTCAAGCGAAGATGCAATGCATTTTAATACATTGTTATATATTTTTTTAATTTATTTTTTCTTTTTTAATAGGATGAGTCTCTTTTGTTGAATAATTCCCTTTACTTCCTCTTACTTCTTCCTTATGAACACCATTGTTTTCTTTGGAAGCTTGAATTTCAAGTCAATGGCCCTTTTGATGGGATTGTTCCAAATGAATAGGTTTCATCTTCTCAATAATAATAATAATAAAAATAATAATTGAAGCATAGCAATATAAGTACGAAGTGTTTATATACATAAATATTACATAATAGTTATCTCCTAATGTTTTTTTCCTCTCCTCTCTGAATCCCCAACTAACTCCCTATTTGTACCCGAGATAATGGCATGCTGTCCCAGAACATCGGTTCAACTTACAGAAATGCATTTAGCTAAAAGGCTAAAGTAAGTAATAGCTATATGTTAAAATAACCGCACAATAGAATACAAAAAAAGATATAACAAATATCATAAAAATGAAACAATATCATTAGTAAGGAAAGGAAAATGATTCAACTCTGACTGTTCTATTATAATGCACGTATATGCTACTTGTAGCCATTTGTAAAGTGCCTGTAATAATGCATCAATATATATGTATATGCTATACTATATATATATATAATATATATAATATATATTAATATATATATATAGATATAATATATATATATATATATATATATATATTTAATTATTGACTGATGGTTGATAAGGCGGTGTGTGTGAACAATAACATTCTTGGAACGATGGATGTCATCATTTTGACTCTCCGTGGAAACAGAGTTCTTAAAGGACAGATTCAGCGTTAGCTCCAAAATTGACACAATCACTTGGATGGCGCCAGGTGGAAGTCGCTGCCTGAGCAGAACAGACCACGTCCTATGTCTGTGCAATGATCTGGTTTTGAGTAGATTTTATGGGAGTGATAATGAGCTGTTATGACGTCACGTATCTATTCCAGTGCAATGAACTTGTGACGAATCAATGATGTCATAGTATGGGGAGTGTCTTGTGAGAAAGTTCGAGCTTGTGTACATACGAACTATTTCCCCTACATAATGGGTAGGTATGATAACTAAGATGGAGAACTACTTG
>NC_087207.1:89413994-89423296 GCF_015104395.2 Macrobrachium nipponense
TTTTGAGGGAAAAATCGCATTGAATAATCGAAACAGACAGAAAAATGGGAAGTAACGTCGAGACTTATTGAAATTCCCAACAGAAACTGAGAAAGAAATGTTGCACAAAGGAAGCGGAACCGAGCAACAATTGCAGCAATAGAAAGTCTGCAACGAGAATTGCAGAAGCCAAAGAAGTTCTATTTGCTGTAATTAATTAGGGGAGGACTCCCTTCCCCTCCCTTCTTGTTCAGAAATGCACAAACGGAGGATCTAGGCAAACATGTTTATCGTGCTCTTTGAGTATCATTTCCGAAGAACAACAATTGTTCCGTTATCATTCTACGGTTCTCAAATGTATTTATTTTCTACAAGGAATTATCATCATTAGTATTCTGAAGATGAAGAATCCTATTCATATAGAACAAGCCCACCGCCTCAGGGTATACTGTTTTTAAATTCAAGCTTCAAAAGAATACTGTGTTCATTCAAAAGAGGTAACAGGAGGTAATGAGAAAAACAAAAGGATATAAGTCGATAGAAAAACAGACAAATTAACAAATTAATAAATAAATAGATTTTTATGTAAAATATTACAATAAAAATCGAATTGTATTAGGGAAGTAATGCATTGCATCTTCGCTTAACTTCTGAAGTTCCAATTGCACGACATCCTCTGGGAGGCTGTTCCACATTCCGTCTTGATTCATCTGATACTGATAATGGCATCTCATTTCTGTTATGATTCGATCTGGTCACTCTCGATATGCGTTACAGGAATTTGGGTTTCATTTGCAGGCATACAAGAATTATACCTGCACTTGTCAGAAGAAGCTCTCTCTATATGCGAGCATTCTCGTGGTCTTGTGGTCTTCAGACTTGCAATCAAGGTACACGAAGTCCGGCGAGGACAGATGGGGAAACAAGTTACAACAAATTCGGAAATTATTAAGAAATCATTATTACGACGGGATAAGCACATCGTAGTCGACACATATTTCTGTCACCTATATTTCTTTGTTTTCATCATACGCCTCCTCGACGCCGTCCCCCCACCCAGCCTCATAGTAATAACTTCCTGCACGATATCGACCTAAATATATACATTTTTAAATCGACCGAATTATTTATATTTTCTGCTTAGGTGATATGAAAAGTTACGAGTACCCAAAACTTACATACAGCTCAAACCAAATAACACTGGAGAGAGAGAGAGAGAGAGAGAGAGAGAGAGAGAGAGAGAGAGAGAGAGAGAGAGAGAGATTCTCTTTTTAAAATTGGCCACAACAAGCATTTCTCTCTTTGAGGAGGCAGATGTTTGAATTATTCATATTGAGAACAAAAGTAGTAAGGAATTCACTGTCGCAAAAAAAATTCACAGCTTGCTTTTTTACTTATATTGGCGTCAAAAACATTGGATTTAGTACTGCTATTTAAAAAAAAAAATAAAAAAACATCGGTCTAGAGTCTAGACCCTGAAGGTGTTCTTACATTGTGTTGTGATTTCTTTTGAAGACTTTGTACCCTGGTCTTTACGTCTCGTCATTTTTTAGTCTTTCCCTACTCGTCCCTAGGGCATGGTAGCAGAATAAATGTAGAGGGCCTGTTCTCTCTCACGTTATAATGGCGCCTTTTTGAAAGTGTAACTCAAAGCTTGATGCACACATTTTTACGCAAAATGCTATATCAGCACAATGGTAATTTTAATAAGCATACAAACGAACTTCAGAAAATATAACTTAATCATATTTCACATTACCAAGATATTCTTGGATAACAAGCGCGAGAAGAGAGGCAGGAGTGAGAGAGAAGATTGGTGAGAGATAGAGCAAAGGAAAGACATGAATGCTTCTTTGGGGCGAAATGACAGTTTGATGATGAATTTATGTCATATTCATTATTATTATTATTTTTATTATTATTATTATTTTTTTTTTGCTCCATCACAGTCCTCCAATTCGACTGGCTGGCATTTATAGTGTGGGGTTCCGGGTTGCATCCTGCCTCCTTAGGAGTCCATCACTTTTCTTACTATGTGCGCCGTTTCTAGGATCACACTCTTCTGCATGAGTCCTGGAGCTACTTCAGCCTCTAGTTTTTCTAGATTCCTTTTCAGGGATCTTGGGATCGTGCCTAGTGCTCCTATGATTATGGGTACGATTTCCACTGGCATATCCCATATCCTTCTTATTTCTATTTTCAGATCTTGATACTTATCCATTTTTTCCTTCCTCTTTCTTCTTCACTCTGGTGTCCCATGGTATTGCGACATCAATGAGTGATACTTTCTTCTTGACTTTGTCAATCAACGTCACGTCTGGTCTATTTGCACGTATCACCCTATCCGTTCTGATACCATAGTCCCAGAGGATCTTTGCCTGATCGTTTTCTATCACTCCTTCAGGTTGGTGCTCGTACCACTTATTACTGCAAGGTAGCTGATGTTTCTTGCACAGGCTGCAGTGGAGGGCTTTTGCTACTGAATCATGCCTCTTTTTGTACTGGTTCTGTGCAAGTGCCGGGCATTCGCTTGCTATGTGGTTTATGGTTTCATTTTTCGTATTGCACTTCCTACATATGGGAGAGATGTTATTTCCGTCTATGGTTCTTTGAACATATCTGGTTCTTAGGGCCTGATCTTGTGCCGCTGTTATCATTCCTTCAGTTTCCTTCTTTAGCTCTCCCCTCTGTAGCCATTGCCATGTGTCATCGCTGGCTAGTTCTTTAATCTCTCATGTATTGTCCGTGCATTGGCTTGTTGTGCCAGTCCTCTGTTCTGTCTGTCCTTCTCCTGTCTCTGTATATTTCTGGGTCTTCGTCTACTTTTATTAGTCCCTATTATTATTATTATTATTATTATTATTATATTATTATTATTATTATTATTATTATTATTATTATTCAGAAGATGAACCCTATTCGTGTGAAACAAGCCCACCACAGGGACCATTTACTTGAAATTCAAGCTTCCAAAGAGAGAAGAGATCTGGCTTATTAAAAAAGAAAAATACATTAATAAATTAACAAATGGATAAAAACCCGACTCTTCGATTCAAACCCTTTACCAAAGCTGTCTTGGTGAAAAATCAGAAGAAAGTAGTTGGAACTGACTTCATGCAATCACGGTTCACGGGTTTCATTCAGAGTTAAAATTTTAACCAGAAAGCCTTTGTTTGCATTCGCGAAGAGAGGAAGAGGCGGAGACCTTCTTCAATCTCTTACTCTGGAAGGAGGAGAAGGAAAAGTTGTTGACTAAACTGATTCCCCCTTTTTCTATGCTTTCGTTTCCCTAACAAAGAGATCTCTCCTATACTTCAGGAATTTAAATTTTCCCCCGAATGAAAACGAAGTACTTTTATGCCTTTAAGAAACGACGTCTCCTTCAAGAAAACGTCCATTTGCATATATTTTCCCTCTCCGTAGAATAGAAGGTTCGAACTTCCCTTCATCTAGAAGTATTTGCTTTTCATTATGAGTTGCTACTAATTTGTAAAACAAATGTATTTTAGCTTACGCCTTTGGCAAGAGAAATGCCCTACATATTTTTATGAGACTTCACAAAATGACATAACTTTTTCCATTCCTATAAAAGAGGGTGAACAAAGTGCAAATGGAATAATCTCGATGTCAATGACAAAAGTACCCAACGCATCAAACACTTGGTACTGCATTGAATGAGAGCACAATAAATATGACAGAAGCTTTCTAATATATTCGATTAACTTGTAACAAATCCTTCGAAGGCAGGACCACAGACTAATTACTAAGTCCATTAATAATAATGTTGCATATTCACAAATCCTTGTAATCGTCCCAGGAATTAATTTATGGGAAATATTTTTGAATATGGTAATTAATTCTATGACGAGATGATGGTCGCCTTTGATTCGGGAAATTCCTTCAAATCATCAGTAATTTGATATTTAAAAAAGAATATTTAGTATATAGATTATTTCATTCCTGTCGTATCTCGCTCAGCAGAGACGATCGTGGAACCATTTTGAGGGTCATTTGTACCGAATGACTGACATACTGACCGTTGTATAATACGATCACATCGAAATACACAGTTCGGCCGTAGCCAAGCTGGTGTGATAATGCTTACCATGGAATACAGGAGCGACATTATGACATAATATGAGATGCAAAGCTGCCGACTTATGCAGGATATTAGCATATCGAAGCTTATACGTGTATGATACGACGATTTGCATTTGTGGCTGGATATCAGGATATGAACGGGAAGGTGTATGAGAGAGAGAGAGAGAGAGAGAGAGAGGATGAGAGAGAGAGAGAGAGAGAGAGAGAGAGAGAGAACTCCAGAGTTTGGGCATCAAACGAAATGCTGGAGAGGAACGGTATCTGTGAGTGAAACTATTTCCAGAATGTTCGTGATAAGCTGTACTCTACTACTGTAGGTAGTAAATCAATTTATTTCAGGGTAAGGTTTTGGAAACTTGCAAATTCAGGGCATCCCCCACGAACCGAAAATGAATGAAGTGAAGACGTCTTCCGAGTGCCAAAAAAAAAAAAAAAAATGAATAAAAAAATAGGAAAGGGAAAAAATTGTCATTCCTAGTATTGTTTCTTTAAAATGTCAGCAGTCATACTTCTTTTCGGTTAAGTTCTATTCAAAGAATACAGATACCCCGTTATAAGCTCTCAGATTTTATTTCTTTTTATTCAAAGCTTTTCGGGTCTTTTCACCTTTTCTCAGTTTATGTTTGGCGATCAAACTTGAAGCAAAGAGACGAAGAAAGAGGGACCGAGAGACTGACAGACAGAAAGTGAAACGAAAAGCATTAAAACTTTTCGTATAGAATTCCAGCTTTAATTTCATTAAGGATACTGAGGAGCAAATGTACGCCTTGAAATCTGGCTTTATGTTCCTATGAGAGAGAGAGAGAGAGAAGAGAGAGAGAAGAGAGAGAGAGAGAGAGAGACAGAAGAATATTCAATATCTTCAAACGCCGAACTATCCTCGACTCCCATTTTCACAGCAACAGCTCAAAAGCGTTGGATAGCAACTTTCGGTGCAATTTTATAAGAAACGTTTGCCGAAGATTATGATAAACACAAATGAACCATTCTATTTGCTGGAGCCAATACAGTAAGTTCAAGTAATTTATTCTGCTTTTTCCCTCAACTATTTTCGTTTACGTATTTGAGCCCCTTACGGCCAGGCTTAATACGTAACAATATGTATATATATAGAAACATCAGTGAAGTATTTTCTTTATTCTTAACAAACACCAGTGAATTATTTCCTTTATTCTTCAGAAACATTAAAATGATCAAAGTAAGGACAAATGTCTAAAAGCCTTGCAGTACTCCATTGTTTCTTTTACCTTCGTGGAATGCGTCTGCGAGTGTTTTAATCGAAAAGGCACCTTTTCCGTATTAGTAAGACCATCCTTGTTTCCACATATAACATAATTCCTTATTTTGCAACCGAAAGATAAATGAATTACGTTCCCTTATCTAGAATTAAAGCGATGTTCACCAGCTAGAAAGTCCTTTTCTTGCCTATTGTGAACCTTCCGGCGATTATATATGGACACCGAAAGAGAATTTATCTCCCCTTTTTATTATGGGTCTTTTCACGGCAATGCCCAAACAGTTAAATGTAGCCTTTGGTCCGTAACAGATGGCGAGATGTGGTTATTTTTATGGGGAAAATATATTCTTTACAATGGCTGACAGGGCGTAACGATTTGGAATACCCATAGAAAGTGTGGGAGTCAACAAAAGAGATTCTGAAGCTCCTTTCACCGGGACGAGATACTTTAAAATGAAAGTGTGCTCATTCGGTGCTATCATCGAATTATTGTGTGCAATTGCCATAAAAATATTCAGGTTATTTTTCAAACGTTATGTATGAATTAACATTATAAATAATAATAATAATAATAATAATAATAATAATAATAATAATAATAATAATAATAATAATAATAATAATAATAATAATAATAATTGATAAGGGGAACCGTACAGATTCCCGAAAGCTATCTTTTCTGTTTTAAACTTAAATATATATACATTTACATAACTGTGGATTTGTTTCTCCAATAATAATAATAGTGAAATATAAATTTTATTTCAGCTCAAGGCCATATGCATGAAATATACAAAGTAGAGAAAAATGCACACAATCTTGATAAATGAGATGGCCTGAAGAAGTAGGAAAACAGTATTTATAATAATGGCAAGGCTGATAATATTGAGAATAATGGTAAACAAAAAGTTAGAAATGCTAAAAATAAATAGCTTTATATTCAGTGTCCGCTTTGGATGATCTGATCAGTTATACTTGATCAGTGTAATATATATATATATATATATATATATATATATATATATATATATATATATATATATATATATATAATATATATATATATATATAGCATTCAGCAGGGACCAACAAATACATCAAAAAGGCCCTATTTATTCATAATAGACGTTTCCCACATTATCTATATGCATTTTCAATCTGCAAGAATAACAATTAAAATTTACAAAAACTATTTTAAATAAAATATAGTTGAGAATTTTTTTTTTTTATTAAAATAACACAAATTAAAAAGTATACAGTAAAAAAGGAACCAGTTCTCACCAAACCACAAAAGGGCACTATTTATTTTTCCTAAACAGACCGTTTACCACATTATCTCATGAGCATTCTTTAATCTGCAAGGAATTACATTACTTAAAATTTACAAAAAAAACTATTTTTCAAAAAAATATAGTTGAGAATTTTTTTTTTTTAATAAAATTAAACAAAAATTAAAAAAGGATACAGTTTAAAAAAGGAAACCAGTTCTCACCAAACCATCCAAAGGAGAAGGAGAAGAACGAATGAACAAAACCTGACACCCACCCACGACTTCAGTTATGCAAGATAAGAGGAGAAGCGGAAACCTTAGAATTCAAAGACGGAACAAGCTGTTTGATGTATAAGGACTCTAGGGTAGTTAGGTAATTGCTATGGCTTGTTCCACCAATAACAGAGAAATGCTTTTCATTTTTTTCAATTTTGCATACAGAGGCACGATTCTTTATATTAGAAAATTCTGGTTTACTCAATTACTGACCCGTTCTAAAACTGCATATATATATATATATATATTATATATATATAGTATATATATATATATATATATATATAGTATATATATATATATATATAATATATATAAATATATATATATATATATATATATATGTATATATATACATATATATATATATATATATATATATATATAATATATATATATATATATATATATATATATATATATATATATATATATATATATATATATAATATATATATATATATATATATAATAATAATACAAATAATAATAAATGCTTATGATTTAACGTTTCCTTCTTTATGATTGGATCAAATGAAGCCGACTAATGAGGACATTAGATTATCTCATTTATTTTTTATTGAGTGATATAGTAAAAGTTGCACGAAAATGTTATTTAGCCTCATTCATAATGTAAAAGAGCACTTATTTTCTCGTAAATGATAAACACGCCTACCTGAATTATAAAACCCTCGCTTTGCAGGGACATATTTCAAATGAATGAAGTATCATAATCAGTTCCAGTTAAAATCATTAATTAATGTTAAAGATATGATTGCACATTTCCACATTTCCGTATACTTTTTTATATGTTACTACCTTTACATTATCGTGCGGTTTTTACGCTTCCATAATAATAATAATAATAATAATAATAATAATAATAATAGCGAGAGAGTTAATCAAGAATGTGTAACTGAGGACCGGAAATTTTCCATTCATCCACAGTTGTGCTATGGCTCTAGCCGGCAAGACGACTTGCAACCACTGTTGCTCGATAATAGGCTCCGCCCGATGCGACTCGCCCCAAGTAACCAATAATAATCATAAGTCTGCAAGACCGTCCCCACACTCGCTTACTACAGGTAGTGCATACCTAACTACAAATGACACAAACTCTATCTATCACCAACCTTTGCATTGAATTCACCCAGCACTACCACCCTCTCACGTCTTTGAAACTTTCTTGAAACTTATCTTCCTGCGTCATAACGTACCAATGCAGATTTTGTATTGAAGCATTTGTGCCCTTTTAAAAACGTGTTAGTGTAACTGCAGTCTAATTTGGCTTTAATTCAACTAAGAAACTAATGGTATAAGGACCACCTGAGTTGATTCTTTCAAGTATGACAAATTTATTGAATCAGTTGCACCTCTATTACCCATGGCATTTATGGCGATTTAATGTGCATTATTTGCTTGAATGTAGACAATCTGTTCATGGTAGGAAGGAAACGAATTAGGGAGAAGTAGGTGGGCTTACAAGGCTAACGAGAGAGAGAGAGAGAGAGAGAGAGAGAGAGAGAGAGAGAGCGAGAGAGAGAGAGAGAGAGAGAGAGAGCTGGTGTACCTTGGTATGATGTCCTTATGCCTCTTGGGAACTAATAAAAAAAAAAAAAAATATATATATATATATATATATATATAATATATATATATATATATATATATATATATATATATAAGATGACTGTATCTCATTGTAGTTCCCTGCCATAATCCATAAAGTGCGATTCATCATTTAAAATGTAAACAATCTTGCCCTCCGCTATTCAATAAAGACAATAAATACGAAACTACATCATAATTTCCTAAATGGATCCACTGCCAGTACCATCCATGTTTTATTTGTGCGACAAATATTTTCTATGTAGCTTACCTTTGTGATTTTATTTATGTTATATTCCTACGAGTTTTATGTATGAAATTTTCTTTGATTATTATCATTAACATAATTTTATTGTTATTCACTGAAGTTTTACACGAGTGTTTACATGGAACGTGCCGCCAAATGTTATATACAAACAATTCTTTTTCTCTGGGTGCACAATAAATATAGCAACAGTAATACTTAACATGAATGATAAACTCTCATCAAAAACAGATTTCATGAGGGCGATGACACACAATTAGTCTTTCTCTTGATGTTTTTTTTCTCTTTATGCTCTTACGTTTATGGGGCCATGAAATAACCCTTGTTTTAATCCCGAGGGGTTGGCACCAATGTTTCGAATCAGCATCTAACAGGAGTGCCAACGTTACCCGTATTTCCTTTTTCCAATGTCCTCCTCAGCACCTCTCACTAGGCTACGTGGACTCTTTATTGCCTCCATTACTGCTGCCGTTGGAAGTCGTCCATTTTAATTGAACTGGAACAGGCTGGGAATTTGTCGAATGTATTCCCCCCTCACCATTTCATTCCAGGAAATTGAAGTAGGC
>NC_087207.1:89423796-89433796 GCF_015104395.2 Macrobrachium nipponense
TTTACACACACACACATACACACACACACACACACAGACACACACACATATATATATATATATATATATATATATATATATATATATATATATATATATATATTCTCTCTCTCATCTCTCTCTCGCTCTCTCTCTCTCCCTATCTCCCTCCCCTCATCTCTCTCTCTCTCTCCCCCTCTCTCTCTCCCTCTCTCTCTCTCTCTCTCATGCAAATACCTTTTTGCATTTGTGTGTAATTATGGTTTTATGTATACTGAAATATGCGTGTTTGCTACCTTGCAATTTTATACGCAGCTTTACTTTTTTTCAATCTAAAAAAATAGATATTCATGTATGGATCTGTATAATGAAGAATATTCTTTAAAGAACAAAATTGGGTTGGGTTATTTTCAAATATGGAGAAAGTACAAAAGTAGGTGACCTGTTGGTCAGATATTGAGGGAAGGTCAAAATAAGAATTTTTGGAATGATTCCATTAGAAAAGGAACTGATATGAAACGTGTACAATATTTATGTCAATTATATTCTTTACTACATCAGTTATTCAATAGAAGAACTTTTAAATCTTTCATAGGAATTTACAGCGCATACTTTCTGATTCAATTTTATACTGAAATTCATAGAAATTGTTGCAATAGAAATGATAGCAGTCCGAATCGTTACTCGCAATTTCATCTATTTTTTCGGATTCACGTTATTTTGAAAAATAGCTGATACCTGCATTCGAAAACAATATGTAACCAGGGCACATTCAATCTCACAGATAAGGAATAAAATCTGGTGTTAACTGTTTCAGTCCATCAGGTTAATTGGTTCATGATAGATACCTGTTTGAAATATGGAATCTTTCACACGGAAGATATTTCCTGCAAAGGGTACTTATTGTGTAAAATAAATAAAGAGTTCATTCAACTGGCATAATGTGTCGATTCCTGCAAATTTACACAGAGAATACAATATTCTTATTCTTGTAGCGGCTGTCCATTTTCCATTCTTTCCTTTCCTGTCGGCTTTTTTAATTTTAACATGGAAAGAAATAATTCATTTTCTAACAGAGCAAGATTTGAATGAATGAGGTATACTTTATGAATTTTGGGTCGTGTCTAAGTCTCCGTTTTTTCTGAGCGACTGTAGTCGAATACCTCAAGTTTATTGGAGACCAGACGGTTTTCCTTGCATTTTTATGCAGTGCAAAATACAAAATTATGTCAAATTTGTACAAATCTTCCTTGAAATTTAAGACATTCAGTTAATCGGAACTTGTATTTGAATCGATGCCTTTGGATCAGCTAAAGATGACATTCAGCTAACAGGGTAAAGAAATTACATTTAAATCGATGACTTTGCAACAGCCAATGTTACAAGCTTTCCATACACTATATACTAAATGGCGACTCTATTCGAGATTAAACTCTACTGATTTATGGGTCCAGAACCATTTCATAAATCGGTGGTTTTCCTTTTTACTGAAGAACTTCCCTCACCTTATTCATAAGAGAGCCCAATCAGTTCTTCGTTGGACGAGTTGTCTTCGCGCTCGGCAACCAATCCGGTGGTCCGAGGTTTGATTCTTTGCCAGGCCAACGCGGAATCAGAGGAATTTATTTCTGGTGATAGAAATTCATTTCTCTTTTTAATGTGGTTCGGATCCCACAATAAGCTGTAGGTCCCGTTGCTAGGTGACTAATTGGATCCTAGCCACGTCAAAATATCTAATCCTTCGGCCAAGCCCTGGGAGAGCAGTTCATCAGCTCAGTGGTGTAGTAAAACTAAGATAGACTTAACTTTTCCATCTGCCTGTCTTTCCCTGCCCGAGAAGCCAGACAATTTCGCGAGGTTTTTTAACACGATGAAAATGGTCGTGTGAGAAACTCTTACAAGATCTGAAACACCCTCTCGTGAGGAAGAGAATAAATAAACACAATCTTATTCTCATGAGAAAAAATAAATCTTCACAATTATCAGCGCTTCTTGAGTGCTTGCTTCAAGCACTCGCCTCCCTCCTCTCTGATAACCGCTATTCAGAATATTTAATAATGATTAACTTTGGAGTGAATTGTTTATTCCCAAGTTGATCATTAGTCGTAATATAGCCTTTCAAGACATTATAACAGCATTACGTGTGATAAGTCGCTTGCCCCCGTCATTTCAACTGATAGCGTTTTGAACTTCGAATAAAGTAGGCTAACTCAAGAATTTGATTTCACAAAATAAAACTCTTCAAATTCTATATTGCGTCTGAGAATGTCACCTTCAGAGTTTCCCTCTGAATATTTTATTCAGTTTGAACCAGGTTTTTTCTCACTCTTTTTTTCTACCAGAAATAATTGGGAGCGGTGAAGATAAGCAAGGTGTCCTCATTTGGGGATGTATCACGTGACCGTATTACCTCCACCATTAAAGCCAACCAGTTCCTAGAGGAATTTCTCGTTCATCCATGAAACCGGAGGTTGTGTTCAGGAAGGCAGCTGAGAAAAAGGAACGAAAATATGAGGAGTCGCCAGTTTTACTGCTAATTGCAGCTTACCATCTGCTGATTGCCTCTCTCGAGTAGGCACTAACTATCCTCAAGGATGCAATTTGGAAAGCCTAAATGCAGGACAATTTCGGCTACTTCACCTTCGGAATCAGCTTGTACAAATTTCCTCCACGACGGCACCATCTAGAATTTGCATATCAAGTCAAATGCAACATTTGCATCATATTCATAAGTCACAGATGTGCAAAGTTAATCTTCATGAACAGAGTCAATGTGTGAAACCTTCGGTCAGTTTTACAGCTTTTTAACAAACCATATCGTTCCATCTCATGACACGTTAAGACAACATCATGGCTGCAAGTTTGCTATTTATTTCCTTACATTACCTTCTCAGCATGTTTACTCATTTTTTCTCTTTATGCAAATCCACTACAAAGACGCAAAAGGGAAAATGGTCATTCACGAACAGCGAATTTAACAATTTCACAGAAGACTGTTGTCACCAATGAATTTAACGTTTCCACAGAAGACAGACACCAATAAGTACATTTCACTTCGCTGACGGTGAATATCCCGTGTCCATTTTCACTCCATGCCTCCTACCCTCTCTTCTTTCTTCAAGAGAGAAAAGAAAAATTCCTACAAGTTCATCCCCATTGTCCTTGCAATGAATAAAACAGACAGAGATAAAATAATTGATAAAGTTACAATAATTTTACCCGAGACCATAAAATAATCACACTTCATCAGTAATGAAACATTCTAAGTTATGACTTTTTCTTTACGGGAGTACGTCTCAAGTGAAAACATTTTTATACACTAGAAGGAAAAGTTGACTTCCTTTGCACTTTGCTCTTTGTGTTTTGAGGAAAGAGTCTTGCAAGATTCATCACTGATTATTAAGTTCCCTTTCCAACTCGAGTTACATATCACTAAGCGTACTCAGCAACACTGACATCGTTTATCATCATCAGATAAACAAACATTACGCGGTACAGGTTTGCGATAATGAGCCATCTCGTGATTCGGCGACAGATATGATGGCGGAATCGGTTATGGCATCTCTCTATATGTTTAACTCAAGATGACTGAAAACGTATTCAATGAAGGAAGACTCCTCATCCTCTGAAAAATGGGAGGTTTCTAGGTCACGTGATGTTTGAAGTAGCACAAGTGACTCAAAGTAACGTTCTCTTTGTCATAGTCAACTAGACAGTGTATTGCCCTGCTGATGCTCAATGCTCGCGATTATTGGTGGCTGTAGCCAGTTCCAATTTTCTGGGTATCAAGTTCATTGATTTTCACAACAGATGACTCCGGCATTCCAGGCTAGATTCGAGTTTTGTACGGGAGGGGGCGGGTCGGCTTGGATTTTCATAAACAAAAGTGTGACATACAATGCTGAGGTCTGTCGGACTCAGGTGGAAAGGAATGACATCAGCAGATACTTGTATGGAAAAGCATTATATACGACAGCTGAGACGGACAGAAACATAAACGTTGAGGGATAATGAAATTGAAATTTTTAAAAGCTTTTACTAGATAGATTTTGCTACATAATGTCTTCCATCTTGTGAAAGTGGAAGTCCCAGATGCGTTTTTGAGTGGTACTGATTTTGACAAGGTGCGGTTGAGTATTGGCCAGTATTTACTCATCATTTTTCAACAATATTTGCCCATGACATGAACTCTGTTGTAGCTGCTCAGCCACGGGAAAATACCTCGATATATTTGAAATGGGAGGTCCCCCTTTTTAATTAAATTTTCTACCGTCATCGATTGTCCCTCTCATATCTGTCCATTCTTCGTTTCTGCATTTACACAATAACCCAAGTGAAGGGAAAAACATCTTTATTGTAAAGATCTGATCAAGTTCTCATTTCTTCTTTTCTGTGCCCTGTTTACGACTTGTCACTTGGTTCCCTAACGAGCAGGGCAGTTCGCCCTATTTCCCCCAATCGTCAGAGAAGACAAATTGCTTTCCAACAGTACTTGAAAGAAAAGGTTTTTCAGAAATTCTGTCTGATTGGCGATAATTGTGCTTCGGTTTGCTTCCAAGACGAATCAGAGTAAATATCTGTTTGTTTTATATAATATGATTTCTTCATCTTTATTTCATGTTATTCTGTATTGTCGCCAATGATTTTATTCAACGACTATACTTTCTCTAAACCATTATTCGTTTCCGACCATTTGGGCGACTGTTCGTTGCTTTCACTTCTTAGTTTGTTTATCATTTGTCTCATCTATCTCGTTTCGTAAGTTTTCCTGTCTACTGTTCCCTGTCATCTTTTATAACATTTATTGTTTGCTACTCATTTTCATATCTTGTACTCGAACTCTTTCCTTATTGAACTTTTGGGCTTTTAGCATTCTGCTTCTCTTTTAAAATAATAATAATAATAATAATAATAATAATAATAATAATAATAATAATAATAATGGCTTTCTGCAAATGCCTGTCAAGTAGGTCCTATGGAGAGAGAGAGAGAGAGAAAGAGAGAGAGAGAGAGAGAGACTCAACAACTAAAATGCTTTCGGGCAATACACATGATCTTCGCAATTTTCAAAATGCTTCAGGAAAGAAGAGAAGAAAGAAATTCCGGAGAACATAATCAAGGAAATTGGCTTCCAGGAGGAGTGGCTGCCTATCTCGTTAAGACTTTCAAGGTCTACTTTACTTTGGCAAGTGAATTTTCATGGAGCTGCATCACTTTTTCGTTTTCTGTAAATGAAAACTATTGAGATGGCTTTGTCTACCGGTCCGCACTTTTTCTGTCCGCCCTCAGATCTTAAAAACCACTGAGGCTAGAGGGCTGCAAATTGGTATGTTGATCATCCATCTTCCAATAATCAACGGAACAACAAATAGCAATCCTTTAGCCTCATTAGCTTCTATTTTATTTAAGGTAAAGTTAGCCATAATCGTGCGTCTGGCAACTGTATAGGACAGACCGCCACGGGGCGTGGTTAAAGTTTGACGGGCCGCGGCTCATACAGCATTATACCGAAACCACCGAAAGATAGATCTATTTTCGGTGTCCTTGATTATACGCTATGAGGGAAACTCGATTACGCCGAAGAGTTCAGCGCATTTTTTACTTCTTTTTATTTGTCACTGGATCACTCGAAAATTCCCGCTACTGAGTTCCATTCTCGGTCCTTCTTCTTTCATTCCTCCAGGTAACATCTGGGGTAGGGAAAGAGCAGATCACCAGAGCTATAGTAGATTCACACCAACCGTGCATTTGATGTCTAGGCCAGTCCCTTACGACGCTCTTGAATTGGCTGTTGATAAGCCAGTTTACAGGGCTGGAAACTCTCAGTCTCTCTCGAGTGTTCACATGGGTAGGATCTATGTTCCACATCTCCTAGGTCCTCGTTGGAGGAGTGGATTTCGCGCTCGGCTACCATTCCGATGGTCCGAAGTTCGATTCTCGCTCGGCCAACGCGGAATCAGAGGAATTTATTTCTGGTGATAGAAATTCATTTCTCGATTTAATGTGGTTCGGATCCCACAATAAGCTGTAGGTCCCGTTGCTAGGTAACCAATTTTTTTCCTAGCTACGTCAAAATATATAATCCCTCGGGCCAGCCCTAGGAGAGCTGTTATCAGCTCAATTGTCTGTAAAACTAAGATATACTTTTTGCACCTCTCCTGAGGGATACGTCTTTCATAAAGTATCCCTCAGTATAGGTGGAACATGCATCCTGCCTATGTGAAACTCTCGAGAGAGGCTGAGAGCTTCCAGCCTTGTGATTGGCTTATCAACAGCCAATCAGGAGCGCCGTAAGGGACTGGCCTAGACATCAAATGCACGGTTGATGTGAATCTACTATAGAATGGCGTCATCTTACTCGTCATAAATGAAAGACAACTAGTCTTTCGTTATTCTGCAGATGCCTTTTCTTAATCTGTTTGTTATGATTTGGTGTAATGCCTTCTAAAAAAGAATTGGAAATACATTGTTCACCTTTCAGTTAATAATTTGTCCTGTTTTATTGTCACAATCCTTGCCACTTACTCTTGACTATTATATTTATTACGCAAATTTTCCTTTCACGACGTACTATTTAGCATATTCCATCTTTACCAAACGCCTCGTGTCTTGTTTTTCACTAATCTTGGGCTCAGTGATAATTCTTCCTTCTGACTGCAGAAAAGACGTTTCGAACTCGTTCCTCATCGCGTGAGAATATGACTGAGTGTAAATCGTATTCTGGTGCACAACTCTCATTCTCTGGGGCTTTTATTTCATTCTTTTTGGTAACCTGATGTCGTCTGTGCACTGAAGCATTTCTAAGCCTTTCTGCCTTCTTTTCTTATTCCCCGACATTCTTCTTCTCCCTCGCGTGTTCGAAGAATTACGGTATTCTCTCGTGAGAAGAGGAAATTTCTGGGGGATGGTGGTCATGCCAAAGTTTCCTCTCCTCTCTCTCTCTCTCCATCTCTCTCTCTCGCTCTCTCTCTCTCTATCTCTCCGTCTCTCTCTCTCTCTCAGGCTCCTTCCTAACATACGAACAAAAGGATATGTTAATTTTGACATACATAAAGCGCGTCGTACTTATGATTCAACTTTCTCTCTCTCTCTCTCTCTCTCTCTCTCTCTCTCTCTCTCTCTCTCTCTCTCTCTCTCTCTCCTAACAAACGAACAAAAGGATATGTAAATTTTGACATGTAAAGTGAGTCTACTCATGATTGAAGAAAAGAAACTTGAAAAAAGGAAAGTTTTACTAAATCAAAGCGAGCTGTATCTATGGCACAGACACGCACACTGGCACTGGGCCTTATTTCCCCGTGTTTCCTTCTTTCCATAGTGCATTATGTACTAATACATAGAAACAATTCACGCCAAGATATGAATGCAAACATATCTTGGCAACTAAACAGAGCAGGGAAACGTATGATTATTCGTAAATGGGGTGACTGGATGAAGACGCATCGTAAGAAAATATCTTCATGACTACGAAAGAACCACTGGTAGACAGACAATCCCGTATAAAAACTGATACTACATGAAGACATCTTTTCGTATATTTGATTTAATTTGATGATTTCCATGTATACGTGACTTAATTTGATTAATTTAAATGATTTGATTTGATTTCCATGTATTTGTGATTCAATTTGACTCGTCTAAGTGATTTGGTTTGATGATTTCCAAATTTATTTAATTTGATTCGTCTAAGTTATTTGATTTCATTATTTTCATATATACGTGATTTAATTTGATTCGACTAAGTTATCTAATTTGATTATTTCCATAAATACGTGATTTAATTTGATTCGTCTAAGTTATTTAACATGATTATTTCCAGATATACGTGACTTAATTTGATTCGTCTAATTGATTTAATTTGATTTGTATGTGATTCAATTTGATTCGTTTAAGCGATTTAATTAGATGATTTCCATACATACGTGCTTTAATTAAATTCGTCTAACTGATTTCATTTGATGATTTCCTTGTATATACGTGATTAATTAGATGATTTCCATATATACGTGATATAACTTAATTCGTGCAAGTGATTTAATTTGAAGATTTACATGTACAAATCGTTGCCTGAGTTATAATCATGAAAGCCGCTCGGAATATAGTCTTTTATAAAAAGCCTACCTATTAAAAAGAAGAAAAAGAGAAAAAAAACGAAATAAGACGAAAACTACCTCACTATCCGGCCTCCCTCAGCCCATCCCTCCTCCTACCATGCCCCGACAGTGCAAGCAACTGGTGCCAAGCTACCCTACCGGACCGTGGTCTAAATTCGTTTTCTCAAGGGTTCATATCAGTGGTTTTTGTTCTTTGAACTTGTGGATTAGCATTATCATATAAGTCGTATGAAAATTCTTGAGTTATAGAGGAGTTTATCGGAGAAAATTAAGGTGAAAACATATATTGTTAGTATTGCATCAGAATAAATTTGACAATATTGAAAATTCTTGAATACGCAGAGTTATACCAAACTCTCACCATGACCGTGAAATATGGAAAAGGACTTCATGCACTGAAAACAGATGTACTCACTTTATTCTGATCCTTTGGAGCATTTGAAACAGGAAACCGACAGGAATTCGTCTTGAAACCTGTAGGATATTTATTCAAAATTAGACATGCGAATTTATGTTACTTATAAAAATCTGTTCACACAAAAGAATTACACCAGACTACCTTCATAAGTTAATACCTGCCATATTTTCATTTTGAAAAAAAATGTACATCTTTCCCTGTAGTTAATTGCTATTAATATGATCATCAATACTTACTTCAAATTTACCTGGTTATTGAACAATAGAAATTACGGTACTTCGCCCCAACATGATACCCAAATATTAACGACTCTGGTATGCTCAAACATTTCCAGGGGTCCATCCCAGGCCCCCTTCTCCTTTATAAAACCTCATCTAAATAAACCATCCATCAGGATAAGTTTACAAAGCAAGGCCTAAGAGGGCAAGAACATTTCTGAAGGCCTCAAATGGTTGTGTTGGTAGCAGGCAAGCGTGCCTTTTCCACGAGTGATTACCATTAACAGTATTTTTAATGAAAACTGGAATAGGTCAAGCACATTTACAAAAAACAGTTCACTAAGAAACTATACTGTAAAAGTCAAAAAGTGAAATGTGGTACATGTTATCTGAACCAATAACCTGTAAAATTCCAGATAGCTGTGCCATTAATCCTTTGAAAGAAACAAGCATTATTTTATCTGAACTGCCAAGGACACAAAGTTCTCCTCAAAGACGGCCATACGAGAGGGACATCTCTATTGAATAAACGCTCTTTTGAATAAACGCTGCACCGAACTACTGCACCTGTTGCATATTCATTGCATAAAGGCGTCGCGGTTAAGTGAAAGAGGAGAGGATCCAGCTTTGAATTGGTCTGACACTGGGAATTCCAGGCAGGTCGCTTTCCAGCCGAGAGAGAAAGTTCGGCCTGAAGGACATCATGTTGTTTAGTTTAAAATGATGATTCTGAATCCACATCCTCTCTGATCTCCACTGGAATTCTGTCCCCAGGACTAAGGATATACACATCTGGCATCAAGATAGTTGATAATGAGGTGAAGCTGGGCGTTCTCGGTTTGTAGACAGGATTATCATTATTAATCTGTATCGTGTTCATGATTATCAATTTCAGAATGGAGCACAAGTTCACTTACTAATATATCCGTCATCATTATAGAAAATGTAATAATATAATTTGTATTAAATTTACAAGTATCTTGTGGCATGGATATGAAAATAAATCATATTTTGTTGGTGTTAATGCTTTCCTATTATACATTTCTGAATGAGGAAATGAAGAAGATCAACCAAAGCACTTGGGAAGGTTTAGAAAAAAAATCGAGTGTTTTGATCAAAGGTAAGATGGAGCAAAATATGTTCATATGGATGCATGAAGAAGGAAAACCAAAACATCATAACATTTAGTGAGGCAAAAGAATCTGTTTCGAGTAACCTGGATAATGGGGTAAAGGACAGAAAATTCTTTGGTTCTCATAAAAACAGTGCAA
>NC_087207.1:89443796-89448796 GCF_015104395.2 Macrobrachium nipponense
AATTTTTAGCGTCTCAATTATTATTTTTATTATTATTATTATTATTATTATTATTATTATTATTATTATTATTATTATTATTAAGCTTCCAAAAAAATATTATGGCGTTCATAAAAGAGAGAGAGAGAGAGAGAGAGAGAGAGAGAGAGAGAGAGAGAGAGAGAGAGAGAAGCAAAAATTAATAGGTCAAATTTATACAGGCCTTGACTGACTTTCATATCCTCACAAAAGTTTTCTTTTGTCAAAGGAATCTTTCAACATCTACGGCAATGAGTGTACTATCTGCTGAGCAGTGCCCAGATTAGTTGCGAAGAAAAATGAAGTGGTAAACAAGTAAACAAAAATGCGTCGACGTTTCTTCGGTGCCATCGAGTTTTCGTGTAGCGTATAATGCTGTATGAAGCTTATAGCCACGTCCAATGAAGCTTTTTAACTGAGATCCATGAAACTGTCAGCCGCTACCCGGTGTTGGCCCGTGTTTATGGAACCTACAACGCTACCAGACGTACTATTTATGGCTAACTTTAACATCAAGCGAAATAAAACCTACTAAGGTTACAGGGCTGCACTTTGGTACGTTTTGATAATTAGAGGGTGGATGATCAAACATACCAGTTTGCAGCCCTCTAGGCTCAGTAGCTTTTGAGATCTGAGTGCTGACAAAAAAGTGCCGACGGACGGACAGACAAATGGCCATCACAAAAGTTTTTCTTTGGACAGAAAAAAAAAAAAAAAATAACATACGAGAAATATGTATTGAAAGGCCAGCTCCCGATAGAAAATGAAGCTCGGATTCAAATTGTCTGATCGGAAAACTGATGATATTCGATATTCATCAGGTAATGTTGTCGCTCCAAGTTAACGAATGACCTTTAATCTCAGGTCGAAGGTCATTCGCGTCGACCGATAAGGAGGTTGAGAGAATTTACTTTAGCTCATTCACATATATCTTTCAAATTCGGACCCGTTTCACTGGGCCATTAATATCATTCAAGCTCGACTTCTATAAACAGACTTAAAAAAATGCTGGCTAAGTTTTATTGCCTCCGCTGCGACGAAGGTAATACCACGGTACATAAATAAATGAGTGAAGGGGGAAAAAAATTCCGCAATATTTCGTGAGGCTTTCTCGTTCGCTTTCATTTTTTCCTTGGATGAAGAATGAGCGCGAACTGACATCATTTTTCACTCTGTTCATTATGGAATGCCATTCAAACAACCTCGCCAGCGAACACCCACTGCTCTACAATGTGGAGTCTTTAGACTTTCCTGTTAATGAAGAGGAAAATATCAATTTACATTCGCAAAATGTCATCAAGTCTCCTCTTTCACGGGAATGTGTTAATAATTACTTGGCGATCTGAATATTATGTCAAATGATGCGAAGGGGTGTCATTAAATGCCATGATATAGGAGATATTTATCAATCAATCATTTCGTTTAATTATATAGACTCAAAATATTTCTGTTTATTCCTCTTCACGTCATTGTTCCCTTGTAAACTTGCTCCATATGAACAGGTTTAATAATAATAATAATAATAATAATAATAATAATAATAATAATAATAATAATAATAATAATAATAAGATTAACATAATAATTATAAAACTACGCCTTGAATTATGTAACTGGCTGGATGAGCGAGATATCCAATTCTTCTCCTCCTTATTCACTGTAAAATTACCAAACGGTAACGCTCTAATTTATAGCAACTCTAGCACTACCACACACACACACACACACACACACACAGATAATTCTTCTATCTTCCTTCAGTATTCAATCCTAGCCTTCGTCCATCCCGTAAGCTCCCCCCTCCAATCCTTTCCCCACAAAGAAAAATCTAATATTCTCTCTCGAAAGACAACTAACTTTACTGGCTTGAAAGCCCGTTACTGATAAGGAGAGCGCTCGCTTCTGCGGTCGCAAATTTCGTAACAACGACCTTCCACTCCACGCTAACCTCAGGCTCTGCAGATATAACTTCCCCAACAATGCTTTCAGCAGGAAAGATTCATTTCAAGAAAAACAAGTAAAATATGCGCCGAAGTTTCTACGGCGCAATCGAGTTTTCTGTACAGCGTATAATGCCGTATAAAACCATCAGCTATGACCGGTAGCGTTTCAGTTTCTCACCTGATGCGGTAGAGTGAGTGTGCGTGCCATGCCTCAGGAAAGAAAATAACAACTACTAGGGTTAGAGGGATTGCAATCTGGTATGTTTGATGATTAGGTGGATGATCACCATGCCAATTTGCAGCCCTTAGTTCTGACACAACCTCCAATTTCCTTACGAACCCCACTTTCATCTACGTCACTCCCTTTTGATTTATAGTGACGGGTTGGTAGAGAACAGAATGATGTCGTTTCGCGAATCTCTGACGAAAATGTTCTATATATATCACCTTAGGATATGCTGTCGAGATTAAACTGATGTACGCTTACAATTATCCGGCTTGCCTTGTCATTCACGAATTCTCCTCTAAAAATATTTTCTTTTTGTAAAAAATCAGACTATGGTTTCCTAACAAAGAGAACATATCAAAAATAAAAAGGGTCTTATCCTTTGAGTGTTGTATTGAGTGACTTGCGTTTTAAAATTTATAGTCTTTACCGTGAAACATAAAAAAATTTGAAAATATTTTACTTGTCTCCTTTCAAAATGTAAACAAAAGGACTCTCTCTGGAGATTTTGTGAGGAAAGCAAGTCAGGAAATGTCTCTCAGCAGTTATAGAAATTCAAATTTCCAAACTTAGGCCTCACTTAACATTTCAAAAGAGTTAGCTCATGTTTATTCAGTGGGAGGAAACTCCAATCCTGCAGTAATATATTTATCACTTCGCTCACAGTTTATTTATTCAAAAATACTATTATTATTATTATAATTATTATTATTATTATTATTATTATTATTATTATTATTATTATTATTATTACTATTCAGAAGATGGACCCTAGTCATATGGAACTAGCCCACCAAAGGGACCATTGCCTTGAAATTGAAGCTTCCAAAGAATATGGGGCTCATTGGAAAGAAGCAACAGAGCGTAATGGGAAATGCAGAAAGTTAATAAAAAAATTGACATATTATGATAATAAAAGTTAAATTGTATTAGGGTAATGTATTGCGCAGTTGCACGAACTTCTTTAGTCCCAATTGCGCGACATCCTCCGAAGGGAGACTGTTCCAGAGTCCAACGGTGTGAGGGAACAAAGGACCTCTGGAACTGAGAAGGTCGACAACGAGGCTCATTGACTGCAAATTAGAGCTGCTGTCCGTTCAGCGAATCTGGTGGCTCTCTCTCGGCAGGAAAAGGGGGTCAGGGATCGATTGCGAAAGTGAAAGATCTCTGTTCAAACACAGCTTATGAAAGGCATGAATGGTCGGTAGCATAAAGGAAGTCGCCGAATGAATGCTTCAGTATCAGTTGGCTGATGAGTCATTAACAATAACGAGCGAATGAGAATCAGGACTCGATACGAAAGCTCAGCCATGCGAAAGCGAATTAGTAAACCGATCAGGCTGAATGGAAAAGATTTTTAGAATGAATGGACGAATCTAAAACTTTCGATAAGATTTTACAGATTTATTGTTTTCATCTAATGGATACTCCACACGTAAGTGAATAAAAAGCATGACGGTTTGGACCTTTAACACATTTAATAAAGCATGAGTTTTCAACCTGGGGTACGTCGAGGGTCTGCCCGGGTGGGTACGCGCTCCCCAAGGCATTCGAATGAATGTTAGATGCCAACCTTCGATGTGCTTAAGCAAAAAACTGCTCCTCGGCCAACCAACTAGGATAGTTAATGAAAACAGTTTCAGCCATTTCATTAACTACCTTTGCAGCTGATGTAATAACAATGTATTTTGATTTTGCAGCTCAGTACCATAACCTTGAACATTTACTGCATATCCAGAGGTAAATAATTATAAAAAGTTGTCTTTATTTTCTATGGAGATCTTTATTTTTACAATATGATTGGTTATGTCAGGAGAG
This sequence comes from Macrobrachium nipponense, assembly GCF_015104395.2. NCBI lineage: Eukaryota > Metazoa > Arthropoda > Malacostraca > Decapoda > Palaemonidae > Macrobrachium > Macrobrachium nipponense. The sequence continues at coordinate 89,447,802 of NC_087207.1, forward strand.
TTATGTAAACTTAATTCTCCTCTATATAGTTTTTTCTTGAGTTGGTTTTGTTTGACAAATTATGCAAATTGAAGGGGGTACATTACTGACATTACAAATACCCGAAAGGGTACATGGGGAGAAAAAGGTTGAAAATCCCTGCCCTAAACGATAGCAAGTGTGTTTATGGACGCTATCAAATATTCCATCGTCAGAGGTGGATTATTATTCAAATAAATGAAACATCCATTATCAGAGATTTGTTAATCCACACACTTTAATGAAAGAAAAAAATGCTTGCTAGAATGGCTGCAATAAACGTTGGAATTACACGAGAAATTAAATTTAAAAAGTTTGCTGAAGCAAATTAAAACTATGGGCACCTGTCGACGGCTGCGAAAAATGAAAATGGTCGTTCAAAAAGTTTCATTCCTATGTCCTCTCAATTGTGATCCATAACAGTCCTTTCTGGTCTATGAATTTTCATTTTGGGGGAGGGAGGGGAGTTAGAAATATATGTATTACGTTCCGTTGGTATGTGAAGTATTGGGAAGTATTTATTTATGTATGTGTGTGTGTATTTTTCGTTTTTTTCTGTGGGGGGGGGAACAATTTTAGCGATGGAATTTTCTAATATATATACATATACATACACACACACACACACACACACACACATATATATATATATATATATTATATATATATATATATATAATATATATATATATATTATATATATATGTAAATGGAGTAAATATATCAAATATGTATTTTCCTCGAATGCAATGTGCAAATCAATAGAATTGAATAGAGACCACATCGTATTTAAATGAAATGAAAAAAATGGCTGCAATAAACGTGGCTCCACCACGCCCCCCGGAGGAAATAATTGTGCCAGTTTACTGTCCTGAAATATGAAAAAGCTCGCTGTTCAAAGTCCAGTGTGATTCCTCTATGTTACGACCCGTATCGCAATCCATTCGGGAAGATACAATTTTTTATATTTTACCAAT
>NC_087207.1:89458796-89463796 GCF_015104395.2 Macrobrachium nipponense
TTGTCTGACTCTTGTGACTTCAGGGAGGAATTGGTAAATTGCGGTCGAGTAATCAGAATGCAGTTGGAAAATTGACGTCTATTAACGATTTTAATCCTTAAACAAAGATTGTACGACGATGATAAACATATGATTCTAGTTAGTTATGTCTCAGTAAGAGAGAGAGAGAGAGAGAGAGAGAGAGAGAGAGAGAGAGAATTAAAATAATAAAGAGAGTTCTCTCTCAGGCATTTACAGAAAGACTCAGGGAAACAGAAGTTCCCAACGAACGTAATCACTGGAATTGGTCCCAAGTGAAATGGATTGTGAACGGAACTTCCTTCTAAAGGATCCTTTCATTTTCTTTTATAGATTTATTAAGTCACTCCAAACAGATGGGAGTTTTAGTTATTAACGAGATGATAATCATATCTCATCCTTTCTCTAACGACAGGTTTCCCTAAGCGTGCGATAGCGTGTAAAATCATCTATAATTGACTTATTACTCCCTAAAACCTCCGAAGCCTTCGAGGTATGCGTTGTTGCCATATCATCTTTGTTTTCTGGAACTGTTTTTTCGTAGTCTATGCAAGCTGTTGTTACTGTCCATCTTTATCAATACAAAAACTTGTATGATAGAATATAAATAAAATAGCCTCGCCGTTGCTTAGTGTAGAGTAAAGCAGAAGCCCAGTCAAAAAAAAAAAAAAAAAAAAAAAAGAATGTAAATGATTCTTGCCTTTCACCTTGGTACGTTCCAAAACTCCTCCCATTCCGTTTCCTTCACTCTTCTTCCTTCTTTCGCACTTAACACCAGTCTACCTCTCTACCCCATCCTGGGAGTATTACAGCTGTAAATTCGGGTTGTGAACTGAGGCGAGTACTCGTAACCCTATTACAGCGAGCCCCCTGGTTGCTTTCCAACACGGGAGGTCATTTGCTCCCATTAGAGGAATATACGACCTCTGCCATGTGGAGAAGGGGGAGAGTTATTGGACTCAGTGCAAAGGTTTCTGATATCTGTGGAGGAAAAGGGAAGCTGGCTAAGCTGTGACTAGAGGGACTCGCTCTTTTGGACATTGTACATTGATAATATCCTATTCACCATATGAACACCATATTCCTTGGAAGCGTGAATTTCAAGTCAATGGCCCCTGTGGGCTTGTTCCATATGAACAGGTTTCATCTATTGAGTAATATGTAATAATAATATTATTTCAAGATTAACATAAAACTGACATAATTTAAAAAGTATGAGAGGTCACGAATATGTCACCAATCAAAGAACTAATGAGACAGAGAGAGAGAGAGAGAGAGAGAGAGAGAGAGAGAGAGAGAGAGAGAGAGAGAGAGAGAGAGCAGGTTATAGGCCCATGTCAGAAGGAAAATTTGCTTAAAAACGGGATGGGCGAACTCCATAAAAATTAACAAGAGGTAATCATCTGGTAAAATTCTTGTAAGACAGATAATGTAATACAGATAACTATCTTTTTGCAAACTCTCTTCCAGTTATCATTTTAAAATGATATGAAGCTCGTAAATACAATTTTTAATATTATGCCTATGAGGAAGTCACTCCATAACAGCCTGCTGAATGCACAAACGAAAAGTTAATACGTCCCTTTTGAAGCAGATACTATTAGGAAATTTGCAATAATGTAACAAAGCCTTTAATCCACGATTATATAAATCAATTGCATTAATATGAAATTTATATGATTCTGAAATTTTGTTACATAATAATTTATCACGATATTATGAATTTCCTAGCAAACATATTTTCTATAAAATCCACTACAGTTAATGAATTAAACACGTTCCCATTGGAATGAATATAACTTCAAGTTGACGTGATCTTCACAGAATAATTTAACTTAAATATAGAATTCGGGAAATCCATCCCACATGTCACATTCTTCATTTTTAACAAGTTGATTTTTAACTAAGACGTAAATATCTTATATGACAAACCGTCTGCTTTCGTTCATTTAGAATTCATATTCGCTATAGACACGACAGACTTTGGCCGAAAGTAATGATGCTTGAATTTATGAGACTGGATGGAGAATATTGTTGGCTATCAATGTAACAATGCCACAGTATATCTTCAGTATATCACTGATCAGTTAGAACTCTGTTTAATGGAATACCGAAACGGAATGTGACACCTAAGGGCTTGACCAAATGCAACAATTCATGAACACGTGAGAACCAATACGATTCTGTTGTCATTACTGTCCATAATAATATATAGTATTTCTGCGCTGGATTTCCAGATGGTATCATGAGTCGCTTTTGAATAGATGTGGCCACTGGAATGAAACTGTGTCACTTGCTTTATTATAAAATGCTTGTCTAATTTTCCTGTTCAGTGGACATATTCACTTGATAAGCATCCTAGAACAACCTTCAGAGTTTAACTGACATGACAAGATGGACATGAGTGAGTGGAGATGATGCTAAGATGATTTTGTCGTGGCTCAGTAACAGAGGACGAGAAGTTTGGTGCTAAGAATAACAGAGTAAAAACAGATGGAATGACACAGAGGAGGAAGACCTAGAAAATGATGGATAGGTAGATTCGAAAGGAAGGTCGTCCACCGATAATCTGGAAGCGAAAGAGGCCTTTAAAGATAGACATGAATAGCGCGTCTTGTGTGAGGAGACACGAGGAGCTGCTGTTGACCTTTCATCGTACGTGTATGAAACCAGTCATTTTGCAAAATTTCTTTTTTATGAATCATGGGTCATCGTAGACGTCTCTCCTTTCAATTACTAAGTTTTATTCATTAACAAAATCTGGCAACGTTCACGAGCTAGCGAGTAATGGTGAAACATTTCTGAAAATTTCGTGAAATGTAAATAAGGAGAGTATACGAACCAAGAGGAATGCTCTAAAATTGCTTTTAGCTATAGCGCCTTTTAAAAAATGGGGAAATATGTTGGAATGCGAAAATAAAATAAGAAAACGACCGGGGCGGATATTTTATAGGCATAACTATGAAAAAGAAAGGAAAAATGAAGTAAGATTTCAAAATACGACGAAATTATTTCCATTATGATAAGCCCATTAAAAAATATTGGGTGCTGGAGAATTCTGCTGCAAATTCAGAAAATAAATAAATTACTTTTGGAAATTCTCTGATGTGCAAAAATAGACAAGTGTCCCTTTTCTATTTTTATGCCTGGTTAATTAATGTGATGAATTTAATTTTTCTCGAGCTTTTAGTCAATTTTCAATGTCTATCTAAAGCAATAAATTATTTAAGAGGATATTTAAAAAACATATTCTTCAAAAACAAGAACAAATGACGCGAATCAAATTTCAATACTTTACAGTCCATACGAACATTTTAAGAAAATATTAATGATAAAATAAAACAAAATCGGAAAATCATTTGTGTTATTATCAGCTGATTTAACCAAAATGTAGAGTGGAAAAAAATCAGTCTTTATTAAATTCATTATTCAGTACTTAAATAAAGATAGAATCCCTTTTCAAAAACTTCCTAACTATTTCTGTCACTCCAAAGAGGAGGTCCACAAAGTGAATCGACAGATGTATCTGAAATATGAAATACCATTTTAACTTTACAAGGAACTGTACACGTGTTTCTAGTCACTGGATGTGTGTTTGTATATTGTAGATTCAAGTGCTTCCGTGTTCCCCCACTTTTAACAACTTTATTGACAGATTCACGAAAGTCAGTTCAGCTTGAAGCAGACTCTTAAAGAGAAACGACTGAAGGACAGAACAGAATGAATTAAAACAAAAAAAAATGATTAAAAGGGTCAAGTTAGACTGTGCAGAATACATAAAAGAAAACCAAGAAATGTAGTTTTCTGCAACTATTTTCCTTACGCAGAAATATAATCAAAGGTGTTGAGACTTCCATTTTATTTAAAGTTAACACAGCATTCCACCAAAAACAAGGCGTGATCTGACCTCCAGCTTACTAGAGCCGCGTGCTAAAATCTACGGTCAGATGGTGTTGTCTCACCCATGAACATTAAAATAAATATGATATATTTTATAAAGAATAATTGTTCTGTACTGTTTAACATGCATATTATTTATTTTTTACATTTTCTCTCTAATAAATAAATCATGAATATCCTACCCTAACATTTCTGTATCTTTAACTCAACGCGAAACGCCTTTTTCATAGCTTTTTAGTTTTTTCCAAAGACCTTTCCTAATACTCCCCCCCCCACCCCAATAAGAACAACAACAACAAAAACAACAAGAAAAAAAGCAGTTTGTTGCTTACTCCCCGATTAAGCGATAAATAATGTAAATTTTCGTAAAATTAAATATGGTACAATGGCCATTTTTCTGTTTTTTATTCCTGGTGATTTAATTTTCTTCTTCATTCCCATTTTTAACCTATATGATTAGTTTTTCTAAATTCCTGATTTGCCGAAAAATTCAGATTTTTGGTTTCCTCTTCTTCCCGTAATGTTGACAACTATTTTTTTTCTTTTTTGGGGGGCCTAAATCAGATTATCAGAAAATAAAATTTTATACTCTTTACATTTCGAAACCACAAGAAGAAATCTGGAATTTTAAAAATTATTTGTAAAAAATAAATTTAGCATTTCTGAGTTCAAATAACCTGGCAGTTAATATAATTAAAAAGCCAAGTAAAAAATTTTCACTGTGCAATATAAAAATAAATCCAATATGAGAATACTAAAAATTCAGTCAGGTTCGCAATAAAATAAAATCAAAGTAATATACACATAACTCATTGACAAATTCATAGAACATCAGTGCAAAAGAACGCTTTTAGGAACGCATTTTTTCCTCAACAATTTACTAAGAATGTGAATGCATATATCACGCACATATCTGTCATCGAGGAGGTAAAAGGAGAAATGTATCAGAATCTGGTCTCGCTTTTCTCTCCTGCCTGTTTGACCTAGGGATATCAAGCAAGAAGATAACAAATAAAAATCTGGAACATACATTTGCTATGCTAGTAGTAGAGATATAATTTTTTATTAAGATAAAAATTTTT
>NC_087207.1:89468796-89521296 GCF_015104395.2 Macrobrachium nipponense
CGCTATCTTATCTCTGTTAGGTTAGAATAAATTTTTCACCAGCTTGGACTTACTTGAAGGCTTTTACCAGATACCATTACCTAAGTGATTGTACCTCATACACCGTTTTCAGCACACTCAGGGGACATTATCAATTTTTACGTATGCCTCTGGCTTACGTTGCGCCCCAATTACAATATAGTGTTTGGAGACTTTTAGGGGATACCCAGCATGCCTATTGGTTGGTCTTGTTATCTTTTCTAATACCTTAGAAGTACATTCACATAAACTAGAGCTAGTGCTACAGAGACAAAGACAAATAATCTCAGAGTAAAATATCTAAATGTGAGTTTTTAAAAAAACCGAACATGTTTATCTAGGTTTTATGTGTCTAGTCAAGGTCTTAAAGTAGTCCATGGTAAGGTGTCGGCTATTCATAACTTCCGGTACCTATTAACCTTTTGCGCTGTAGTGGGTATTACAATCGTATGTAAATATGTAACTCTTCAATCATGACAGCTCCTTTAACAGATCTTACGAAGAAGAGCGTAGATTTATTATGGTCTGAAAAGCATCAACAGGCATTCGATATTTTAAAAGCGGAATAATGCAGCTCACCTAACTTAAAAATCCCTGATTTAAATATGAAAAAAAAATTTTTATTGCAACAGACGCCTCAGACCAAGGGGTAAGAGGGATACTACTTCAGCAATATGATAAATAGTTCTTTCCTATAGCTTTTTATTCACGTAAACTAAAGCCCTCTGAAAGTAAATATGCAGTAATAGGCAAGGAAGGGCTAGGTATCTTTAACTCACTAGTACATTTTAAGTTCATAATCTACGGCTATCCTGATAAAATCCTTACTGACCATGAGTCACTTACCGAGTTTTTCAAAGGCTTTAATCACAGTCCCAAAGGAACTCGGTGACATATGATCATTCAGGTTTTGGAGCCAAGTTAAGATATCTACCTGGGAAAGCAAATATCATAGCTGACGCATTATCCCGCAATCCCGCACCATACTGCAAAGAACCATTAATTGGACTAAAAGATATAGAAACATCCGTGCCTATTGTTAAAACAGTATCTAAACAAGAAAATTCCTTAACCCAAGAGATCGCGAGCATTGAATATCTGGGTCGGAGCGCAGAACTGTTACAAACTGAACAAAGCAAGAGTCAACAGCGATAAGCAAAACAATAAACACTTCGAACGGAAACAGGGTCAGCAGCAATAAGCAAAACAATAAACACTTCGAACGGAAAAAGGGTAAGCAGCAATAAGCAAAACAATAAACACTTCGAGCAGAAACCCTAAAGCAAAAGTATATTTAAAGTATGTGTATCAGAATAATGTAATCAAATGTAATATTATATGTAGGTCCGTGACGAGGAAAACCCGAAGAACACAGCAGGTGACTAACGACCAGGTAGTAGTAATAATCTCTTTCATACCAATCATCCTAAACTGGTTGCATTCCATCATCCAGGGTTCTCTATTATGTCACAGAAAGCCAAATCACTATTTTACTGGCCTACAATGCTTACAGATATAAAAAAGCACATAACTAATTGTAACACGTGTCATGAAAACACGGGATGCACTAAGACACCTGTCAGTTAGGGGCCTATCCTGTGCCAAATCAATCCTTGAAAGAATACACGTAGAATCATTAACAGAGTTACGAGTCTGACAGAGGAAGTAAACACTTCTTAGTGTTAATAGTTCCTTGACACGTTATATAGAATTAATAGCACTAAAAACAAACACCGCAATTGAGTGCGCTAGGAATATTTATGAGTGCTAAATCAGTAAACATGGAATTCAACACATAATAATAATCTGACTCGGGTGGTCTAGATCAATAATAATCTCCTTAACTCGTTGTGTGAACTCCTTTCCATTAAGAAAACCAATAATATATTTTATCACCCAGAGTCAATCGGTTTGGTAGAATAAGAGATAAATAAAAAAGTGTCATGTCTTACAAGTTACAACTCGTGATATTGGATCCGAACTGGATTATAGCGGTTCTCGTGGTTTTAAATACCTTTATCATTCATATCTTGTATCTATAGAAATGATACCGCAAGTAGCCTTATACGGTACGCCGCTAAAACACTATTCCACAGATTCAAGCCAACCATTAATTTATCAAATATATATAAAAAATATATAAATAAATAAATATAAAAAATAAAATAAATATGGATACAAGTGGAGTCAATATAATACACTCCGTAAGAAGTCGGAAGGGTTACAATTTATAACAAAAAAGGAATCACGATAAAATCAATAAGCAAAACGTAACCATAGGTTAATTAAATATCCAAATATATATGCGTAAAGATTTGAACTCTAACTTAACGCTTTAGTAATGACAAATAAGCTAAAAGTTCAAACACATATCAAAACCTACTGACATACTGTCTGTCCCGGTGATTTATATTCGTAGTCAATGAAAAAAAAAATAAATAAATAAATAAAATAAAATAAAATAAAAGAGATTTTAAAGTCAGGAAGTCTAGAAGTGAAAATGTTATCTATGGAATAATCCTATATGGATCTTACAGGGCAAATAATATATATAGAATTTGTATGGAAACCTTTTTCATTAGTTTGAATACGGAATATCTAATTTAACATAATTACATTTATTTACAATCATGCAGATTTCCAACATGAAACTAATATATTGTTAAATTTTGGTACTGTTTTTTTTCCAGACATTCTTCTTGTGTGGGTCGAGTATTAAAAAACAAAAAATTTATACTAAAGTCATATTTATTACAGCAAGTAACGTAACTCTTAGCTGGCTGAGAGCAATCTCCTGCCAGGACGACGTCATCAGTTCTGAAGGTGCATGGCACGTCTGCCGACTAATCGTTGTTCTTTTTAACCTCAATAAACCGCTTGCGAAGCAGGTTGACTGGAGAAAGGAATGCTTAGCTCATGAACTTCACATGTGGTTCATAGGTCACGATGACATGACATAGCCATAACCTATTCTTATCTTTGTGTGCAATGCAACTCGCAATCGTTTTAAAATTAATAAACAAAATATGCAAATAGAATTTCTATAACAACAAAATGAATTAATTTTTTCTGAACCTCATAGACATTTAGAAGTATCAAGTCATGAATATGAAAAATTTACTTGCAACATTAGCCTATGACAATTCAAGTAAATCACATTCATGGGAAAATGTCAAATTTTCTTGAAAAACCCAAAGTTTATATAGAAATTAGTTACATAGAGGGTTCTTCCGTTGCATCTCCTACCTATTAATAAAGTTTTAAAAATTAACCTCAGAGGATGCGCGCGAGAAACTTGAATATGAAACCTTTGTTAGGGGCACAGAGGATCGGATTGTATCACAGCTTAATTTCAGTTAGCATACAGAATCATGATTAATATTCTCTTTGACTCTTATGTTGCCTGGCAATCTTACAAACAGCTCCGTTTTCCACTTCTTTGTCTAGTAACTTACTACCAGTAATATCAAATTTTCTTTGGGATTCGTATTGATATCTGTCTATTTTTATAATTATGGATATTTTTACAGTCATCATAGACCTGGATAGGTTCACTCATTGTTAATGCCATGGATAAAAAAGTTTGTACAGCTGACTCTTTTGAATTCCAGAAAATATCAGCGAATTCATGTGGGTTAAGTCTGGTCTTAATGGCTCTCTCCCTCCCATATTTGATGTTCTGAATTTACTTTGCCCTTGTGACAAGTATAATTTCACTTGCAGGCTGAATAATGGAACCTGGTTACAGTATCCTGTAGTACGAGAGTTTCACATCGCAACTTCAAAAAATCGTTCGTCGCTGCGGACGACGGCAGTCGAGTAACAACTGCCTACAATGTGAAAGGAATAAGCACCATCATAGACTTCTTCGACCGACACCTGTATCCCGTCGTTAATCTCGTTTTAATGCGGAACGCTCCGGCGGCTGTCGGAAATCGACTACAAAAGGGACATACTTCCGACAATTACGACCAGAAGGATATTCAACTCTACTTTGCTGGCGAAGGACTCGTGCTGGGAGTGATTTTATTCATCGCGAATGTAATCGTGTGGCTTAGGATGCAGAGAACAAGTATGAGGCCGAAATAGAACGTTGGACCCCGCCAGGCAATTTTCCCCTTGTTTTAACCATTTGGAATTGGCCATTTCATTTGGCTATAGGTGGTTGTCTGGAACTGTGTAATGGACAAAAAGTTGTTCGAACGCTAGTTAAATGTGTAGTAGTATAACCTCGGTCATGTATCCTATATATATAAAGTATCATGTATCCTATATATAAATGATCATAAATAACAGAATCAAAATATATCTTTGCGTGTACGCAATAAGAATCTATTTAAAGTGCACATATATTAATCATAATTATATGAATCCATATACATATGTATAAATAAATCAGGTAGCCTATAATCAATCTGTTACCTTTTGTCTTACCAATAACTGCAGTTATATATGAGTTAGTATATGGATTAATGAATCAGATATAACAGTTACCATAAAAATCAATGAATCAGTCAGCATAAACATTAATAATTTTTATCAATTCATATATGAAATTTTCATCAGTTACAATATGATTTTTATCATGTTAATCTTTATTCTATGCGATTATCAGAGTACATTAGTATTTTCTGTAGCATATGTATCTTAAAGAGATGAAGTGAAAAACTGTATCAGTATATATCACGTGATCACTATTATTTACCAATATCATTATGTTTTATATCTTATTACTTGAATCTGTATTTGTGTACACCATGAATTTTTTTTACTTATAAGTATTTTCTATTTAGCTATATATATTCACATAGTGTCTGTATCACACTCCTACAAGTCAAATGCAAGTCAAGCTTGAGTAATATTCAGTAGTTGGTTTTGGTAGCTGACCAAGCTTTTATGTAAGTGTTTACATAATAAAAATATGGAATGTTATTCCATATATATAAAAGACTAAAACTAAAGAGGTCAACCAGATTGCTTGCAGGAATGTGATCAGACCAGAGACGCTAAGATGACGTATACCTGTGTTCATTCATTTGTTTTGAAACATTAGTCCAAGCTCCCTGCTTGAGACAACTACCGCGACCTATAATTTAAATGGCCTACGTGATCTGTAGTGTGTCTCATTTTGTATGTATGTTCATATGTTCGAGCTACTGTCTGCTCCTTTATGACTTGTAACCGAGATGGTAGTCAGAATAGAGTTAGCCATCATCCTTGGCAGACCTGTACCTCTTTACCTAAGCTTTATCATGTAGAGAGAATAGAATTAGCCATCATCATTGGCAGAAGCGATCAAGCTATCGTCATTAGAAGACCTGTACAATCCTACTTGATTTTCACCATGTAATCTCAGAGAATATAAGTATTTTTATACTTCGTGTTTTCTACTAAGAACCTCACATCAGAAAGAAATCATCATGAGTTTAACACATCGTCGTCATAACCAAAGAAGATAATACCGACTTCGTAAGTGATCTACAAACCCCAAGACACTCCAATGAATATGGAAGTGCAATACCAACTGACTTAGCGTAAGATTATCGCAAGTCTAACATTACCTCATAGGGCGCCTTATTATACGAGGCAACAGCCCTAATATATATATATATACATATATATATATATATATATATATATATATATATATATATATATATATATATATATATATATATATATATATATATATATATATATATATGCATTTGTGTGTGTTCGTGTGAATCTCACCCCTTCCACAAGACTTGATCCCGGTGAGTCGCTATAAAGATACAAACACCTTCACAATCCTCCTCTGGAGAAGGAAATGCCTCCTTACCTCCTTTCAATTACACAGTAAACATGAAGACAAGGCTTGTATAACAGCCAGCCGCAGCCAAGCATTTCCTAACTGTCTGCATCAGGCGAAGCGCTAATTGCCCTCAGAGGTGCAAATTGCAAGCCTTGGCGTGAATTGAAGTGCCAGAAGACAAAAGGAATTCCAGGTAGTTAAAACGTCTGGAACAGTCTTGGTGTCGTGGAATTTTCCTCACGATCTTACCATTTACAGAGCGTACAAAATTCGATATATTTCAACAAGTTACGAACAATTATCAATCATAGGTTAAGGATCTAAGTGGTTATTTATGTATTCAAGTAACGTAAACCAGGTGTGTATATATATATAATATACATATATATATATATATATACTATATATATATGTTATATATATATATATATATATATACATCTGTATAAAGATAGCAAAAGGTGAGGGGCAAAATCTTCTTTAAAACAGGAAAACCAGGGCAGGTATAGATTTATATTCAACCACTGAGTATTTGACCGAAATAAAATCATAGTCAATTATATTCCTTAGAAAAATAAAACGAAATGAAAAAATTTTTTTGTCTCTTAATTAAATTCTTAACACGAGGCAGGCCATAAGGGGCCAGAGTAAATGAATTGTCCTCCAGTTCGGAACTACTGCAACTTCATTTTTTTCAGTCCCATGAGCAAGACTGGAAATAATTGCATCATTGCAACTGATGCAGTTTAACCTTAAGCGCTGGATAAAGTTTTAAACTTGTGTTTGCTGGTATGGTGGTTAGTGTCGTGGCATGCGGCTCAAATGTCACGGAGGTTTGTGACTCCCAAAGTGGGATGAAAAAATCACTGGCTTTGTATCATGTTCAGATACTGCAGCATTGTGGGGTCTGTGGTGGGAGGTTGGAACCAACATTCTTTGGAAGCTTCGATTTCAAGTCAGTGGCCCCTTTGGCGTGCTTATTCCATTTGAATAGGTTTAGTCTACCGAAATAAGTTAATAAATAATTAAATAATAATAATAATAATAATAATAATAATAATAATAATAATAATAATAATAATAATAATAATAATAATAATAATTACACCTGTGTTCGCTGTTAAGCGTTGCCGCTGAGGGAAAAGAGCGTGCGTTTATGCTCATTGTTCAAAGGGTAAATATGTGAGAAAGTATTGTTAACATATCCTGAATATACTACATAAATACAATTTAGGCAGCAGGCCAGGCGCTGGGTCCTAGGAGATCATTCAGCACTGAAAGGGAAATAATAACAAAAGGTTTGAAAGGTGACACAGGAGGAAAACCTCAAAGCATTTGCACTATGAAATATTTGGTAAGAGAGGATGAAAGTAAGGCGGAAGAAGGACTATGACTGGAGGTACAGTCAAGGGAATGAAAGAGGCTGCAGCTAGGGTACCTTAGGGACGCTGCGAAGATCCTTAAGTAATGCCAACAGTGCACCGCGTGAGGTGCACTGACAGCACTACCCAGCTACGGGGATCCTGAATAGGCTTGCTGAAATTTGAACAAGGACACTGGTCAATCAAGATGAGCAAAAACAAGCTAACATTTCCTTCTCAGTTTAATGTACAACATTTTCATCTCTGACCTCTCTCTCAAGGTATTCTCTTTCAGGTCAAAGTTAGATTAGGTTATTTCCTTGTCCATATACCATTTTGCCATTACTTGGGCAATTATGTTTTACCCCTGCCCTTCTCCAATGGCTGTTATTTGAAATACAAAGAGAGAGAGAGAGAGAGAGGAGAGGAGCGAGAGAGAGAGAGAGGAGAGAGAGAGAGAGAGAGAGAGAGAGAAAGGTCACTAAAGCACTTATTCTGAAATCGAAATTGGGAAATACCGAAGGCACTATTCACTAAATAGGGACACGGCCAGGTTCAGTGGCAGAACAAGTGAGGAAAAGCCAAGAAAGCATCGCAGTTTGGTCTCAAGGATGCTGCAGATGTTTCCTAAAAATGAACTGAACAGCGTAATCCATAGTGCATTATGTTCCCTGGTTCTAGAACACTTACCTGCATAATTATTGTGTTGGTAAGAAGGCCGTTTACAGTTTCAAGTAACAGCCATTGGAGACGGGCAGGAGGGAAAACATAATTGTCCAAGTAATGGTATAATGGTATATGGACAAGCGAATAGCCTAATCTAAGCTTGACCTGAAAGAGAACACCCTGAAAGAGAGGTCAGAGAGGAAAATATTGTACATTAAACTGAGAAGGAAATGTTAGCTTGTTTTTGCTCACTTGATTGACCAAAAGTTATAAGATGACTCCGTGAACTTACATCAGCAAATTTCAGAAAGTCTATTCAGGGTCTCCGTAGGGGGGGTAGACCTGTAACTACACCTCACGCGGTGCACTGTTGGCTTAAATATTACAAATGACATTTCAATTATTCAAATGTCATTTATAATTCGTTTTAATCGGGTCTTTGTCTCATTAGTAAGTTAATAAGATAACCTTTCGGAGATGAGACGATTTCTTTGTTAAATCATATATTGGATGTTAATCTTTCGTTCATGAAAATGTTGGAACATATTTCCATTTAATTGGGATCAATGATTAGTGGATATTGAACTCTACGACAGACAGTAATGAGTAATTCTTATTTTACATATATCTTTTTTACCTGCATCTATTTGATCTTATTTACTTATTTAAATGATTCAATTTCATTTGTTTCTTAATCTATATATGTAACGGATCAATGTTTATCGAGTAAATAAACTTTTCTGTCACCGACATATTTCATAACAATTTTAAAACACCAGAGATTACAGCAGACCTTTTGCACATTGAATGAAATCATGTAGTGCAAGTTGAGTCCTGCAAATCAAAACGATAATCGTTCTCTTACAGCAAATGGAGATCAAGTGTGGCAGCGACAGAGAAAAAGTCTGAAGAACCTGAGAGATTTAAATCTGGCTTTCCAATGGTTTTGAAATCGGGGAGAATTTTGGGAAGTGGGTCACAATCTCGCCAGTTCCTTGAGAGAGAGAGAGAGAGAGAGAGAGAGAGAGAGAGAGAGAGAGAGAGAGAGAGAGAGACGCGTTTTCCTAGGAGGCTTTTTTGAATAAGCAATTACCACAAAGTGTCGCCACTTTTTAGAACTATATTCAGAAAAGGTGGATTTATGAGGACTCTAGACTATGATTAGTTAAAAATATTCTAAGTTTAAACCGTCCTTTTTCATTCTTAACTTGAATACAACTTCTATAACGATTTCTTCATGTGTTAAGATGCAGTTCTGTTCTACACTGCTCTAATAGACATTATATTTCTATTTATTAAAAGTATGTCTTAAAACATTGACTATTGATCTTTTTTACAGGTGTTAATCTTGATGAATATGAGTCTGTAGGACTTCCACCAATGACTGCAAACAAATAGTTTCCGAAGAAGATGGAACTCCCTCAAAATAATGTATTCTCTTGACTTTAAGAATGCAATCAAAACCTCCACAACCGCATTTCGCTAAGCTTAGCAACTCGATCAAGTGCAGCAATGAGCAATTTTTGGTCGGGGGATCAGAGCAAATGAAGTTGCACTGAATATCATTGGTGTTTTACAGGTTGATTTAACCATTTTACTCCTCCATACCGTATTTCATTCCAACTTTTACTGGGACATGAGTATTATTTATTTAGGATTATGTCAGCTTAGAATGGGTTTGCAGCTGTGCGGTTGATAAGAAATTTAACAAAGATTTGTTCAGCTACTCAGCCTGCGGTAAGGGACTGCTTTTTTCGGTTGTTCCACGTCCAACAAAAATTACAGAGATTAGATAGTGAAAGAGAACTCTTACTGATAAAGGATTATTTGCTACAGACCAACTAACTATTAATTTTAGTAAAAATACTACGTGACAGAAGGTTAGAATAGAATCGCAAAACATCAGATCCATTTCAAAGGAAATAAAACACCAAAAAAATTAAAAGCAACGTCCACCAATCAAAATTCTAGTGTTTCATTCATTGCAGACATGAGAAGACAGAAAAGCAAAAAAGGTTCACTCTTGAACTTCAAAGGTTAAAAAAAGGAGGAAATCTAGTACCGCACCAATTTGAATTTGCGTTTGAAAGGAAACCGCCATCGAATATGGATATTTCCTCCAGAGTGGAGGACTCCTTCCAAGCCAGTTTCCAGTCCAATCTAGGTCTATTATGCATAGAAATGTTTTCCACATAAAATTCATCTCGAGGATTGAGACTCCGTTAGGTCGTTAGGTAGCTTTAGGTTGGAGAGGCGTCTCTCTCTCTCTCTCTCTCTCTCTCTCTCTCTCTCTCTCTCTCTCAATGTATATATATATATATATATATATATATATATATATAGTATATATATATATATATATATATATATATATATATATATACATATGGCTATATCAAAATCCATTTTCATATATGTTTAACCGAGGGGGAATTTATTAAGCGATAATAGAATTGGCGGCCGACATTCGTGAACCATCGACCTCCCAATTCCAGGACTGGCAGTGAAGCCTTAGCCAACCTCGCCACCACAAGAGATATAAGTTTATGCCGCCTCCCATCTCAAATACCTGCCGCGGTGGCGGGGTTAGCTAAGGCTTCGCTACCTCTCGGCCGCCAATTCTATTATCGCTTAATAAATTCCCCCTCGGTTAAACATATATGAAAATATATTAATTCTGAGGTAGAGCGAATTAGATATTAAAGAACATTTGCAGCTCGATATATGTATATGAATCACGGCAATGTGAAAGACTTATATAATGACTACGTGCGGGCAAAAGCACTACCACGCTACCGAGGACGAGATGGGCTTGATGCAGTCCCCAAAACAAAAAAATACCTGAGCGCAGCAGGTATTTGAGATGGGAGGCGGCATAAACTTATATCTCTTGCGGTGGCGAGGTTGGCTAAGGCTTCACTGCCAGTCCTGGAATTGAGAGGTCGATGGTTCATGCCTGTCGGCCGCCAATTCTATTATCGCTTAATAAATTCCCCCTTGGTTAAACATATATGAAAATATATTAATTCCGAGGTAGAGCGAATTAGATATTAAAGGACATTTGTAGCTCGATATATGTATGTCAATTACAGTAATGTGATAGACTTATATAATGACTACGCGTGGGCAAAAGCACTACCACGCTACCGAGGACGAGATGGGCTTGATGCAGTCTCCAAAACAAAAAATACCTGAGCGCTGCAGGTATTTGAGATGGGAGGCGGCATAAACTTATATCTCTTGCAGTGGCAAGGTTGGCTAAGGCTTCACTGCCAGTCCTGGAATTGAGAAGTTGATGGTTCGTGCCTGTCGGCCGCCAATTCTATTATTGCTTAATAAATTCGCCCTCGGTTAAACATATATGAATATATTAATTCCGAGGTAGAGCGAATTAGATATTAAAGGACATTTGTAGCTATATATATATATATATATATATATATATATATATATATATATATATATAATATACATATGTATATATATATATATATATATATATATATATATATATATATATATATATATATATATATATATATATAATATATATAGCTTAATCTCAATTTCCACGAACTTCATTTAACATGAAAATAATTTCACTTAACAGTACACAGATTTCTGCAGACATGTTTAATCTCTATGAAATTTTTTATTCGTGTTCATTGGGTTAGATTGAAAGGAGTTTTAGATATTCTTAAGTCTACTACATTGTTAGTAAACTGCGGCAGGAGAGACCTTGACCCGAGGAAAAGATTCGTGAACAAATGAGGCTGAATCAAGCTCTGCTGATATTCTTTTTACTCTTTTTGAGTTTCCTGGTGGCTATAGAGTCTCGCTCGAATGGAATTTGCGAAGGAAATTAGATCATTGCTTACCGAGTTATTCGAAATTCTGCCTCGGGAATCTTCCAAGCGACAATTTGCTGTGAAATATAGAAAGGCATTTTTTCCAAAGGATCTCAGAATTATGAGTGAATCAATTATGTACATGATTTCTATCTTAATATTGGGTGAAGTTGTCTGAGTTTCTTCCTAGGTTTTTATTTTGCATCTGTATGTGGATGTACTTTTCAATTTTTTTCTTCTCATACGTGTATATATACGTATATATATATATATATATATATATATATATATATATATATATATATATGTGTGTGTGTGTGTGTGTGTGTGTGTGTGTGTGTGTGTGTGTGTGCGTGTATGTGATAGCCAACGCAAAATTAATCGGGATGTCACTCTTAATTATATGTTTGATACAAATCATATAACTTAATGTTTATTTCCTTATATGTCTGTTTACCCAAGAAGCATTCTTACAGATATGTGGAGAACTGCGCTGTAAAAAGCTTTTAGCAAATACAAAAAATGTTAACAGTGAGTACCAACGCCAACTTCGTAATACTTTTTTATTCGCACAAAAACTGATTTTGTTGTCACCCTGGCCTTAGCTCCTGCTGAAAAAAAACAAAAAAAAAAAAAAAAAAAAAATCGACCCCAGTTACCAACAAGACATGACTAGGTAAGAAAGGACCCACCCAAAAGGCAACAAAACAGTCTGCGATCTGAAAGGAATGCAAACAAATCCAATCCAATCTGGATCTCTGCTAAAGATACGAACTATTCCCTTCCCTTTGCTCACTGTTATATGTGATTTGTGGAAGACTGATTCCTTCCCTAACACTCATTTAGTCTTTTCATTTTTAGGAAACGATGGGGATTGAGGGGAATTTCTCCATTCCTGTATGATGTTATGTGTTCATTCCTCGTAGGGTTTCCCCCCTTCCGAAGAAATCGAAACCGAAAAACGTTAAATCTACTTTCAAAACTGTATGTTAAGTAAAGAAAGCTTAAGTGGTTTCCTATGCTTCACAACACGTACCTATCTAAGCCTTTACTTGGCTATCATTTGTCTCTCTCTTTGGTTTCACTAAAATGACTCTGGGATCAGATCACCTAAACGTCTTTGCTGCTTAAAGATATCGGCCCAAAACGCTACAGTATACATGAAGATTAAACGACGAATGGTCCACTCGATTAGGAGGCCATTTTTTAAAACCATTTTTTCATATTCTATCTGAAAAGACTTATTCAATTCAACCCTCTGATGTGGAATCTGACTCGGCCGTATGTTTGAATGAAACAAAATGGATGCATAGTAGAAATAGCGTCGTGTTATTCAAACTGTTTCGAATGACTTGTGTCTAAAAACATTTACATTCGCAGAAGGTTTGATATAAATTTCATATCGATTAAACTGTCTTATAAGATCACTTCTTGGCGGTTTGGAGGAAGCAGCAACTATTCAAATATAAACTGAGAATCCTTGACGATGCAAATATCTACTGATCAATCAGACGGTCTAAGAGAGAGAGAGAGAGAGAGAGAGAGAGAGAGAGAGAGAGAGAATACTACTAAATCTTTATTTTGGTATGACATTTGAAATTTGTTTTATGATACAGATTAGTCACAACAGTTTAATAACAAATAAGAAAATAAATGAAATAACATAATTGCAAGTTAATGGTAAAGAGGCAGTGGGTGAAATAGAAGGAATAAAGGAGTGAACGCTCACATGAACTCAGTTATCATCCATTATAAATTAAGTTACAGAAAACAGTAGTTTTATCATGCAGCTCCAAATTTTCATCTTGTCGTATATTCCTTCGCTATTTAGTCTTACTTAATTACTTAGATGATGAAGATTAAAATGATAATTACACCAAAGACGAACACTGACGAAATGAAATGGTAGAAAAATAACCACGGACTTATATTGATCACGTCATTCACTACTCCATTTCAAAGACCACGCACATGTTATCTTTATATATATATAGATATATAATATATATATTATAGCTTATAATCTATATATATATTATATATATATATTTATCTAATCTATGTACAACTTATATAGCTATTAGCATATATATATAATATATATACTACCTCTATCTATATATATCTATATCTAATTATCTATATATATCTATATATATATATTAATATCTAACTATTATATATATACTAGATTATCTCTACATCTATATATATTATATATATCTAGCTATCTATAAGCCTATCTCTACTGTATCTCTCTCTAATCTCGCTCGTCATCTCTATTCTATCTATATCTCTCTCTCTCCATCTTGATCTAGTCGCTACTATCTATATCTATCTCCTCTATTCTCTCTATATATATATATATCTATTCTATTTATCTATATTTAGATATATATATATATATATCTATCTAATATATATATCTATATTTTAATATATATATCTATATATATACATATATTATATATATATATATATATATATATATGTTATAATATCCTACATAATAGTACTGTATATATATATATGTAAATATCTATAATATATATATATATATATATATATATAATATTATACTTAAGTTATTATATAGATATAATATATATATAGATATATAGGATATATACCTATATATTACATATATATATACTATATATATATATATATATATATATATATATCTATATGTATCATATTCTATATATATATACATACATACATATGATATATATATTATATATTATATAATCTATATATATATATATATATATATATCCTATATACATACATATATATATATTATATAGTATATATAGATATGTTATATATGATATATATATATCTATATATATCATATAGATATATCTAATAAATATATATATTAATTATATATATATCTATATTAATATATATATATATATATAATAATAATAATATAAATATATAATATATATATTATATATATATATCACATAATATATATCTAATATATAAATATATATAAATAATAATATATATAATATTATATAATAGTATATAACTAATATTATAATATCTATATATAATATAATATATATATATATAATATACAATATATACATATTATATATAATATATATATATATATATCTATAACTATAATATTAATATAATATATATATTAATATATATATATACATACATTAACATATATATATATATATATATATAATATAAATTAATATATAATATTATGTCTATATTCTATATCTAAAATTATACAAATACATATATATATCTAATAATATATCTATATTATATAAATTCAACGAATAATCTATTTAAAGTAGCTAATGTAATGTACTCTCTATATAAATAGAGCGCCGAATGTGTCCAGTAACTGGCTTATCGAGGATGGAAATGTTAGGCCAGATAGGATCCTCAACAATTGATTTAAAAGCAAATGGGATATATGATTACCTCCTTAATACTTCTGGAATTACAAAGTAGGGATTGTCTTAAGAAAATGTAGACTAATAATTAGATGGAATTTATATATGGAAGGCATCAGTGAAGAACACGTAAATTATAGACCGTTTGCTACTGACTGGTCAAACCGTCTTTGTGAAATCCCTGGAAGATAAATAAGGCTTTAGAAGTAACACCAAAGAGAGAGAGAGAGAGAGAGAGAGAGAGAGAGAGAGAGAGAGAGAGCTATCGCTTTTAGATATTAACCCAGTATGTATCCAACTACTTTGGCTTGCTTAAGAGTGCTAGTACTGAACAAGGAAGCTCCTTGGGACGCCGTCTTTAGTACTGACCCAATTATTATGCACACCCGTTTCAATATTGTGTGGTTGACAAATTATATTAATAAACAATATCTTCGTGCGGCCGTCTACTTTACTTAGCATGAGTTTACCCTGGATTTTTACAATATTGGATACATAACGGGTTAATACATTGCTTTCACTCACAGTTACCAGATAAAAAATGAATTCCTTCAACATTATGCACAGTTCAAGAACGAATACATATACAGAAACTGACTTTAACTGAGTCAAAGATTCGTTTCCACAACGGATTCCATTTAACACAAAAATGCAGTTGTGATATCAGTACGCGATCACTAACAAACTGCATAGATTTGCTCTAATTTTCTGTGTTCCTTAAAAATGAGTAAATATTGCACTTAAGTATTCTATACTATGAATAAAATTTGATCCTTCAAGGCGAGAACTGGAAATGTTTATATCTCATGAGAACTATTTCATTCTTGTAAAAGTACAAGTGTTTAAGCAAGAGAGAGAGAGAGAGAGAGAGAGAGAGAGAGAGAGAGAGAGAGAGAGAGAGAGACCTGCAAATAAGTACTGATGACAAGATTATGAGCACCATTGTCTTTGTTCGCTTCAGGTACAAATATGCAAACACCTAATTCACTCATCGTGATGCCCAAAAAGGTTTCAGACATATACTAAATTTGCTCTAATAAAGTTTGTTTATTGCCATATGATGTCCTTTAATGACCCAAATTCTGTATTCATAGTATGTTATACTATTTCGAACATTTGCCTTCCTAGAATAACATATACGACTATGACTCTCTTCCACTTAACAGATGAATTCTGTGAACTATAATTAGCACGTGCTTCCCAGGCAATGTCATTTCGAGGTAAAGGCTAAACTACCCTCAGAGAAATTAAACAAACTTGCTACTCTATGGAACAACGTTTAGGTTAAAGGTCAAAGCATAAAGGTTACGTCATTCACACGGAAATGCTTTGCCGTGTGTAAGCCAAATGTATTATAAAGAAATAAGAATATGTCACATAACACACCACATTCTGTCTCAGATTCTTGAGAGGATTTTTTCTAGGGAGGAAAAACGTCTGATGGTTCAAAGAAACCTTCAGATTCTTAAAAGATACATAAAGATGTCCTCCAGTTATTTTTATCATGTTGCACCTTTAGCAAATGTGGAATGTACATTAGTTATACAAACATTCATAAATGTATTACACAAGGAGACAGGAATGAGTGTTTTTATAAAAAAGCTCATATATTTTCAGCTGGCCATCAACTATATCCCACCGTATTAACACAATTATTTGCTATTTTAGGGAGTAATATTTCTTTTGTAATATTCCAAGACCCATATAATTCATGCCACCCACTTAAATAAGGGATGTTTTTTTATTAATTATATTTCTATGAACGGCTTTCCTGTTCTCAATTGATAAGGAACCACATTTCACGACTAAGCTTCCGGAGAGCCTCCAGTCGAGAGAGAGGTTCTAAATGAACACCTCTTCCCCGGTCCCTTAATTCCCCCCATCCCCCTCCCACCCAAAACCCCAACCTAGCTTTTGCCCCCCGCCCCCGCCTTCCTCGTTCTTTTGCCGAATGTTGCGCTCATGTGACAGTGATAAAGTTACTCTTTTATGTAGCGTTGATGAGGCCCATACTCGGGCCTTATGGGTAAGAGAGTTTAGCTACAGGTCGTGAGTTAAGTGAATTAGTTGGCTTGAGGAAATGTTGTGCCTCCAGCCCACCAATCCTGCTGTCTCGGTTTCTGGCTCATAGTACCATATCCTTCTGATTTTCTGGATGTTCTCTCCTATGGTATCCTAGAATCTTAGGCGCTTAACCCTAAGGCTGCCTGAATCTTTGTGCTCTGTGAGTGCAACTCCATCGGGCTTTCGAGAAGCTCCCAACTGCAGGTCTGGGAGCATCTGTAATTCTGTTTGTTAACATCTCCGTTGGTGAGGCCTTTATGCGTTGAGTCCAGACTACAGTAATGGACAAGTAAAGGGAAATTCCTTATTCGGGTATTTTTGAAATGAAATGACGATTATTATCCTCATTTTGGACGATACTGAGCTTTAGGAAATGTGACATAAAATACTGCTGAATTACCAAAAGGCTTGAGGGGTGAGCGTCTGACCCCGGCTTGAACGACGGCAAAATATTACCCACAGACTGTCTCTTATGGTTCCTCACCCCAACTTTCATAAAAATGAGTCTATTCTTACTGTTTGCTCCGTGAATATCTCTGATCTCAGAATTAAAACCCTACCAAGGTAAGGAACAGAATGGAAAAAATGGCAAGACAAGGATGAAGTCGAGGCATTACTGACCACTAGCACCTGTGTATACGAACATCAAGTAAGATGCCCGCAGTTCGGTCTAGAAAAATGATGTAGGTATACAAGCTAAATATTCGATACAACATATACAACAGCATCTTCATAGCTGACGTTATTGTTGCCTAGTCACGTTCACCTGTCATTGTTATACAGTTAGTTCTATTGTTACTTGTAAATACTAAATCAATAAACAGAATAGACGGTAGTGAAGAATCTGTATGCACAGTACGGTCGTGAGTTCTTGTTTTCAACATCGAGAAGCTCAACTTAAGAAAGGAAAAGAAAGGGAATGTGTCTGCTATCACCCCTTTTCGAAAACGCATCTAATCAACCAACACTGCGTCCCTTCATAGTAAAAACAAATACATATTTCTAGGCTGAATATGAAAGGGGCTTCAGACTCACTTAGGATTCAGCTTCCTACATAATAGTCATACTTCTTCTCCTACTCCCTAGAAAGCTTTTAGTAAAGATGAGAGGGAGGAAAGACATTCTGGTGCTATTTAAGTCTTACAGTCAACCGAACCGAACAGTTTAATACTTAAAACGTTTGGATTCTTCGTCGAACAAAACCTCGTAAGCGTCAGGAGACACGAGAGAAACAAGGAGATAGAAAACGTCTAAAGGAAATCCATCTAAATCCAAACAGAGAAAGAACTTCTTTATTACTGTAATCAAGAAGTGGTAATGCAAATTCTTAATAGCAAATTCAATTCATTAACCTCAGGTGTGTCTCAGCAGAAAAAAAAATGTTCACTTGAGATACCGTAAGAAGACTTAACAGAGTTTAATGACATAATCTCCAACTCCTATCATGTAATATACTGCTACATTATCTTAAACTCCTTTCAAGCACTATCTAGACACGACTTCGAAAATACAATTAAAACTTTGTTCGGTACATGAAGCTAAACTTTATCTGTTGTAGACTAGCTACGCATAGCGTGGCCTCCGGGATTATGGACAAAGAGGTTGCAATACAGTTTACCTGAGATTATAAGGTAAAGTGTAATAACCTGCATTCCCCAATTCCCACAAACACAGACACACACATATATATGAAGAAGTTACTGTTTTCAGGGTATCATAAGCCCCAAAATTAGTGTTCCCGCAAAGTTCATATTAAAATGAAAATTGCATTAGCATCTTGTATAAATAAAACAACATGCTTCTGTTGAATTAATAAAAATGTAGCATGAATGAAAGTACATGTTTGCACATGGGCAGAGCATACAATTATACTTTATATAATTTTCATTTTAATGTAGCCAACTTTAGTAGATTCATATAACCATCCATCTGATGTCTAGGTATGTGCATTACGACGCTCCTGATTGGCAGTTGATAAGCCAATCACAGGGCTGAAAACTCTCAGTCTCTCTCGAGAGTTCACATGGGTAGGATGTATGTTCCAACTCTCTTGAGGGATAGTTCTTTCATAAGCATTCCTCAGGAGAGATGGAACATTCACCGTGCCTACGTGAACTCTCTCGAGAGACTTCATAGTTTCCAGCCCTGTAATTGGCTTATCAACAGCCAATCAGGGGCGTCGTAAGGGATTGGCCTAGACATCAGATGTATAGCTGACGTGAATCTACTATAGTGGGTCAATTATTTGTATTAAATTAACTAAGTCTGCAAAATTATCATTTTTAGGATAACAATAAACACTGCATACCGAAATATCGTTGAATTATTTTGTTGAGAAGAGTATTATGGAATAACCTTGAGTTGATACACCTAAAAACAGGGAAATCACAAAGTGCAATGCACGAATAAGCATTGTTAAACACTAACAGCAACATTATTATTATCATTATTATTATTATTATTATTATTATTATTAATAATATAATAATAATAATAATAATAATAATAATAATAATAATAATAATAATAATAATAATAATAATAATAATAATTATAAATATTATTATTATTATTATTATTATTTTTTTTTTTTTTTTTTTTTTTTTTTGCTCTATCACAGTCCTCCAATTCGACTGGGTGGTATTTATAGTGTGGGGTTCCGGGTTGCATCCTGCCTCCTTAGGAGTCCATCACTCTTTTCTTACTATGTGTGCCGTTTCTAGGATCACACTCTTCTGCATGAGTCCTGGAGCTACTTCAGCCTCTAGTTTTTTCTAGATTCCTTTTCAGGGATCTTGGGATCGTGCCTAGTGCTCCTATGATTATGGGTACGATTTCCACTGGCATATCCCATATCCTTCTTATTTCTATTTTCAGATCTTGATACTTATCCAATTTTTCCCTCTCTTTCTCTTCAACTCTGGTGTCCCATGGTATTGCGACATCAATGAGTGATACTTTCTTCTTGACCTTGTCAATCAACGTCACGTCTGGTCTGTTTGCACGTATCACCCTATCCGTTCTGATACCATAGTCCCAGAGGGTCTTTACCTGATCGTTTTCTATCACTCCTTCAGGTTGGTGCTCGTACCACTTATTACTGCAAGGTAGCTGATGTTTCTTGCACAGGCTCCAGTGGAGGGCTTTTGCCACTGAATCATGCCTCTTTTTGTACTGGTTCTGTGCAAGTGCCGGTCATTAACTTGCTATGTGGTTTATGGTTTCATTTTTCGTATTGCACTTCCTACATATGGGAGAGATGTTATTTCCGTCTATCGTACTTTGAACATATCTGGTTCTTAGGGCTTGATCTTGTGCCGCTGTTATCATTCCTTCAGTTTCCTTCTTTAGCTCTCCCCTCTGTAGCCATTGCCAATTGTCATCGCTGGCTAGTTCTTTAGTCTGTCTCATGTATTGTCCGTGCATTGGTTTGTTGTGCCAAGTCCTCTGTTCTTTCTGTCTTTCTCCTGTCTCTGTTTATATTTCTGGGTCTTCGTCTGTTTTTATTAGTCCTTCTTCCCATGCCACTCTTTTAGCCACTCGTCTTCACTGGTTTTCAGACTATGCCCCAGTGCTCTGTTTTCGATGTTGACGCAGTCCTCTATACTTAGTAGTCCTCTCCCTCCTTCCTTTCGTGTTATGTATAGTCTGTCCGTATTTGCTCTTGGGTGTAGTGCTTTGTGTATTGTCATATGTTTCCTGGTTTTCTGATCTATGCTGCGGAGTTCTGCCTTCGTCCATTCCACTATTCCTGCGCTGTATCTGATTACTGGCACTGCCCATGTGTTTAAGGCTTTTATCATATTATTATTATTATTATTATTATCATATTATTATTATTATTATTATTATTATTATTATTATTATTATTATTATTATGTATTCGTCATCTTGAAATGCAACGTAATCGCTGGGTCTTTCAATATTTAAAACTTTAGTTGCAATTAACCTGGATCGCCCATTTTGTTAATGCACAATTAGCATTTTTATGATATACAATGTATTAGCAGTGTTCTCAGGTAAAGCAAAATAAAAAAAAAGGGAAAAATTCAAAAATTTCCTCATTCCTGTATCTATCGACATAAAAATGATTTGAGGTTATTTTTATCGCTAATAAGATTATGAACTTCGAGCAGCGATAACAAGGTCGTCTGTGAAGCGGAAGCTTTTAGGATTGGACAACAACAGCTGCTAACCTCGGATTCAGAACCCACCGTAAAATCTAAATTGTATCACCACCAACCTTGCTTTATTTAGTGGCTTTCGTATCAAATGAGGTCTGGGGTAACAAGAATATTAATGAAACTGTTTTGAAGTTGCTGGGGGCGATTTTGTATCTAAGCGCCAAGATATGTGAAACCGTTTCTCCTTTAACTTGATTTGACGATACTTTCATGCCATTAGAGCAGTATAACTAAAAGTCCTCTCATTGAACGACACTTCAAGCCGTGACAATGACAAGCTCCTCTCCGGTCGTGAGAGGACATTAGTTGCTGCTTCCTTCAAGCAATGCTAACAATGTGCTAAGGGTAAAAGGAATAAAAATGCCCTCGTACATTGGGGCACTGGTCGGCCGTTCAGCAGAAAATAGTTCAAATATGCCAGCAGGAAAACCGGACTTGGTAACACCTGCGCTTGCGTTCACAGAGCTTATTTCAAGAAAACAGCTAACAGAAACATGTCAATTACTTTAATTTTACGCTGGGGCTGAAGTCCATGTCCTTATCCCTACATTCCTACGAGACGGGATAAAAAGGGTTACGTTTTCTGCTTATTTGTTTTATGGAAGCCCTTTCCAGAAAATAAGGCTGACTTGGGGAAGGATGAACAATTTTGTTAAATGTCTGATCAAACTGTTGAGCCGGAAAGCCAGCAGTTTAAAAGTGTTTTTTTGAAAGAGAGAGAGAGAGAGAGAGAGAGAGAGAGAGAGAGAGAGAGAGAGAGAGAGAAATTCGTAGCAAGTTCTGCCTGACATTCCTTGACTATCGGGAGTTAGTGGATTTTCTCTTTTCTACGCGATTATTCAATTCAACTTTGCTCATTCAAACTTTACCCATTAACAATACCTTAGATTTCACTCAACAAGTTTTAGATTTGAGGAATTTCACAGAGTTAATGACGACTGCTTTTACTGCGCGTGCGCACAACGACTAACCCGGGAGGAACGTGTTGGAGACCCTTCCTCACTCGATTTGAGAGCGAAATGTCCCTCGTTCTCGGTTTCAGATCAGTAGGAAAGACAAGACTCTCCTCTTTCGATTGAAACGAAGCATTTACGCATGAATATGCAACAGTGGCAGGAGCTCAGATCAACTTTCACGTTCAAGCTTCAGCGGAAATGTCCATCTCCACATGACAAAACTGGGCGGATGAATTTTATTTGCTCTCTTCTGTAAAGCGAATCATTCTTCTTCTTTCACACTGGAGTCACTTGTTAGGAATCTCAAACATGCATTACGTTGACTTCGAAATTACCTGGAATTCACATCTAATTTTGACCTTCTTACAGGACTTCATAATCCTTAAGGGTTAGTTATTATTCGTGCAGGAATGGGTGTTTGTATATTATTTCAGTTGCATATAAAAAAATTATGCGGTTAACCAAGCAAATTAAACAGAATTTAATGATACTGGTACTTTTAACTGCTGACTGGCGAACCAAAATCGGCATTATTTCAGAATGAAATATATCCCCAAACCTGAAATGATTTCATGATGACTCCTCATCTTTCGATGTGAAATAACGACAGTCCATGAAATTCATACAGCTTTTGGACGACAGAGGATATGTGGGAAAGGAATATCAACTATGGATGAAATTGATTATGAAAATTCATGAGTAGTTGGTCAGGAAAATGATTTGTTTTATCAGGTAGATGGAAAATGAGGACAAACACAAACATATATATATATATATATATATATATATATATATATATATATATATATATATATATATATATATATATATATATATATATATATATATATATATATATATATAATATATATATATATATATATATATATATATATATATATATCCCGGAAAACAAAATGAAACGAGGGTCCCACGACGGGAAAATACAGACAGACCCAACCAGAGGTTCCCGCAATAAGGGTCCCGGATGTGAAATTGAACTGGAGTCATTCAACTCCAAAAATTTACAATAGAAGGCAAATTTCATCAGCTGTCTTTGTATCAGAGCCTGATTCAGGTTTTCATATTCAATTTTTTTTTCCTTTTCTTTGGGCCAATTACTTGATTTTCAGGGAAATAAGACGTAGTACATTCAATTCTGAGGTCACAGTTTCCGTTTTTATTATGCTCCTGTGATATACTCGCCAGTGCGGGTTATAATCTATGCAAATTTGATCTTTCATGTAAAGGACGAAGGTTTATTTAAATTTATGCATATTTGCCGAATATATAATCGATCAGAAATACATGTTATTTACATATGTACGTATATATGTTTTTATATATGTATATACATACATATGTGCACATCGCGCATCAGGTTATCAAACTCTGTTCAACTTAAACTGAGAGAAATGAGTTTAACGAAGATTGGCTTCCTCTCCCGAGGAACTTCTAGGCGACATTTATATGTCGCGAGGAGCTTTTTATCTTCTGGGAGAGAGAGAGAGAGAGAGAGAGAGAGAGAGAGAGAGAGAGAGAGAGAGAGAGAGAGAGAGAGAGAGAGAGAAGCAGTTAAAAGGTAATTAGGTCATTTTGCACAAAGGGTAAATCTTTTTTCTCTCTCTTTCTTGATTTCATGGAATAGATCATCCCCTAATTAAAGACTTGTTTTTTCTCTTCCGAATGCGCATTTCACCTGGGAAAATTCTTGCGCCATGTTTTACAGGTAAAAAGATTTTGGGAACCAGAAGCCGAGAGATAATTAAGATTCCCCAAAGCCCTGACCCCCTTTCTGTTCCTCCTATTCTGCTCTTTCCCTAGCTGGGTTTAATAATAATAATAATAATAATAATAATAATAATAATAATTAATAATAATAATTGTACTTAATTAGCCACAGTGTAATATATTATACGTAATATCAAGTCCAGAGCTTTATATCCGGGTTCCTTCAAAATGTGAAGCACACGTCTAATAGAGAGAGACAGAGTGAGACAGAGATCTTACGAGAGAGAGAGAGAGAGACCTAGCATGACACAGAACAGCTCTGAAAAATCCGATCCTCTCACGAGATAATACCGTAGTTCGGTGAACACGCAGGAGAAACGAAGAAAGAAAGAATGTAAGAGAAGAGGGAAGCGCCACAGAAGAGCTTCAGGAAATCTCACGTACGGAAACGATGTCCAGGCACCAAAAATATCATCATGAAATAATTGCCCGAAGGAACGGGACCCGTGTTGGGGGAACAGAGATTTCGGCTCTCCCATATCAGCAGGCGAAATGAAACACATTTGAACGCCTTCCCTGAGGGGAATTTTGTGAAGCTCGTGAAGGATGAATTATTGTTGTGCTTGAGATTGAAGGGGAAATACACAAGCATCTCGCAATGAAGAGTAGCTATACGCATGGTTTCATGATGAACTAGAACTTGCGAAATAAAAATTTTAAGGTTGTAGAGTTTGCGCTAACTATAAAAAGAATAAATAAATAAATATATGGATAAACTTTAAAAAAAATAAACAGATGGATGAACTCGGAAAAGCCAAAGGAAGATAGGGCTTGAGAGTGATAAGAAAAGGACCGAACGGCACAGTCAGGGAACACTTATATTTGGATAAATTCCAGGTAGGAAACATATTTGGAAAAATAAGGAAATAAGAGAATCTCAGTCGAATAAAGGAAGAAAAGAGACGCAAAAAAAAAAATTTCTTTTGTCATTAATGATGAATTTGATTTTGCAATATCAACAGTACTGTCTAAATCTCTATCTTGGCCTCATATCAGCGAAACAGTTATAATTGAATGTTTAACTGCGATGTTTTCACTTAAAAATGCTTAAGAGATTTTTCTTTGATTTGTAGTGCTTCGACCAAAACAATTTGGTCATTAATTTATTTATATTTTCTAACGCTACATTGCAATAACTCCCCTTTCAAATCCAGTTTCACTAATAACATCGATAAATATCAATAAAAAAAATAAACATAAAAGAAAAAGAAGTTTGTTCTCATGTGTTCTCGCCAACGGTAGTACTTGGTAACAACACTCTTCCTCTTCCTAAAGAAGACCTTTTGACGGGGGGTGGGTGGGGGTGGGGGGCGACCCTCTTGTAATCAGGAAGGTTCCTGAAAACTTCGGGGTCGAGAGAACCTCCTTGAGGGACGCCCAGTAGTCGCGCAGTGCCACCCACTTCTCCAGAGAGGACGCGTCCGAACCTTGGAGGAATAATGGGAGGAGATGCCCCGCATGGGTCAGACCGTTCAGTAAAGTGAAGCCAGTTTACCGCGTGGCAGCCACGCCCAGAACTGGCAAAAGAGAGACCATAAGAATTAATAGAAACGCTTCAGTTACTTTTCCCATCTTTTATTTTCATAATGCGTCTTTTCATGGCATAAATGGAGGCAAAAAGTGTTAAGACATTTTATCATTCTTTTAAAGAACATAGTTAATTATTTCAGCATATATAATACCTTACTTTTTTACTCAGAAAAACAATACAAATTTTCCATAATCTTGTATACATATAACCTATTACTGGCACAAATTTAAAGCTATTCTCTTTATGTCTGCTAATTCTTTGGTCCTTACTGTTTGTTATCGCCTACTATTAGGAATTATTGCCCACTAAAATGAATTAACTTAGTATATATCTGGTGACTTTCCTGCGACCTGCGATTGAAGTTTAGCAGTAAACCGCTTACCAGCATAATTATATCTCACTTGCAAATATTTTTCTGTTATTGTTTTAATGAATAAGTGCAAGTGATTGTCCAATGGTTGAGTATCATACATGTGATAATCGAACTCTGAAAATATTGTTTTGCCTCTGTAAGCTGCCAATATTGAACTAACTAATTTATGGAAGTTAACTCTCCCCAGTGTTTTGTTGCAGGACAACATTTCCCTCATATTTCTTCCGCATGTATTGCATATATCAATAACATCATTTGATGGCTACACCAATTTTCCTTTGGTTTTTAATTTGATGAGGGTGTGACGAAAATTAGCGTCTGTTAACGTTAATGCATCAATGCAAACCTCACACTGTAAAGACTTTTCTTTAACTTAAAAACAACAAAGCCTCCAATATAAGCTTGTATTTTATTTGAACATTTTGACAAGTGGTAATGGTTTTGAATATGATCATAATCATATTCCTTGTCCTCTGAATATGCTTCTTGAACTTCTAAAACTCGATGTATTGAAACAAAAGCATTTATATTCCTTACTGCAACCTGCTCTTTTATGCTGCTTGAAGCAGTTAATATGGGCACCGACTCTGATGGCATTAAGTCATTACGTACAAGTAGCCTTTTGTAAGCAGCAGAGAATTGTCTCGCTGTTGGATTATCATTATGGCCTCCCATACTTCTTACTTGACCAAAGAATAGTTCAATATGATCCTGACTGAATTTGTAGGTCATCAAAAATTGTAAAGGCCCACCATCTGATGCAATACAGGTTTCGTACAGAATCTGAAGACTTCGTATGCAATAGAGAAAGCCAATGAAACCAGTTTTTCGATCTTATTTTAAGATGTCTTTACCATCCTGAAGTCTCAAAGATCTGATATATGTTTCTGCTTTTATTAGAAAATCTTTAATATCACTTGCATTATTCTTCTGAATTGGTCTTTTAAATCCTTTGGTATTTAGACTTCGAGAATTTGATATGTCAACTAAGGTGTTGAATACCATACTGAATTTAATAGTAGCTTCACTTCCCTCAAATTCACTTATTTTTTCATCAAGGCATTATAGTTTCAGTAAACGTGTTAACTGTCTGCGGATAAAATGGAGTACGAAATTATGCGTACCGTAAGCAGAAGAGTACGCACACAAGAAAACTAAAAGAACGAATTAAAATAACATAGCATATCAAAAATAAAAAGTATGACACCTTGAACATCGCAAGGTCGCGTACCTACGATCGACCTAGGGATTCAGTTGCCAGTCCCAATATGGCGGCCAGCGACCTGAGTGGCTTCACTTATCCCGCAGCAAGGCGTCTCCTCCCATTATTCCTACAAGGTCCGAACCCCTTAACTGGTGCTTCATTACAGCCCGAAGGTTTCCAGCAGGCGACAGATCCGGAGAATCACCAGTCCAGTTAGGGATCAAGTCAATATGGCGGTCCTTCAACCACCCCTTTATTATTTTGGCATTATGGGCAGGAGCACCGTCTTGCTGAAATATCGACG
Organism: Macrobrachium nipponense; assembly: GCF_015104395.2. Classification (NCBI taxonomy): domain Eukaryota; kingdom Metazoa; phylum Arthropoda; class Malacostraca; order Decapoda; family Palaemonidae; genus Macrobrachium; species Macrobrachium nipponense. The sequence goes on from NC_087207.1 coordinate 89,496,325, forward strand.
TCGGGGGCTCTTCTCACACGAACTCTCCAAAAGCAGGTTCAGAAGCCTGCAGTCGACCTCCATCGCCACTGTCTCATTTGAGGGGAGAATAACCCACATCCCCCAAACCGCTATGGCAAAAGACCCCACCCCATAAGGTATACTGGGGGTGCCTGACATTAGTCTTGAGGGGGTTCTCTGTAAGTGGGGTCTGCTTCTGGGGCACGCTACACACGCTTCCCCTTTTCGTCACCCAGGTAAAAGGAGGCCAATGCACTTCACGTCACTCATTAAACCATCAGAGTTCATGGGTTTTAGCGTGAAAACATAGCTCTCCTCTATTAGTATGGAATTCAGTTCCTTAAGTTTATTTCCTGTAGGGCTTCCTCCTCCTCAAAACGCTTGATAAGGTTGCAGATGTTCCAGAATTTCCCGAAAGAAAAATTCCCCAAACACTAATCACTGGAGTAAACATGAAACGGCTGGACGAAGCAGAACCACGCCTGAACTGCCCTAAAGAAAAGCCAGAACTCACCAAGACAGGTCGGCCTTACAATGACGTCACACGGTACCGATGCTGATATTGATAACTATTCACAAACAATAAGCTGCAAATGTCATTTAATATATAATTCGTTCTGGCTCGGAAATAACACCAGAGGGGAATTATAAATAGTAAGTGATCGTCACCTGATGGGTCGAACCACCAATGATGACGATCAAAGACAAGCAACGAGTTTTCTACCACCGACAGTTATCAAGGATATTGCCCCTTCGGTATTATTCCCGACGTGGAGCGAATAGGTTATTAAATGACATTTGCAGCTTAATAATAGTGTATGAAAAAAAAATGTCGCGGCGATGTGATAAAAATCATAACTACTGAGTTACTGAATCTTTAGCCCCGTAGGGAGGTAGGGCCGTCACTGCACTGTAGTCATTACTTAGGATTCTTTGCAGCGTCCCTTCGGCCCCTAGCTGCAACCCCTTTCATTCCTCTTACTGTACCTCCTTTCATATGCTTTATTCCATTTTACTTTTCACCCTCTTCTAGCGATTGTTTCATAGCGCTGCTGCTATGTGGTCTTCCTACCGTCATACCTTTTATTCCAAAATTTGTCTCTCAGCACTGAATGATCGCCTATGTACTGCCTCTTCGGTTTATTTATTCGTTTTGTTTGTCTCTTCACTTTCGTAAACTAAATGAAGTATTGCATGAGGGAGAAATGGTGGAAACTGGGATAACAGGAGAAAGGGAGGCATTCTTATCGTGTAGTATGATCCACCGGATCTCCTGAAGCCTGGATAATCCGTCTTTAAGCGGATTGGCCTTGGAAGGAACGCGACTACAAGGAACGGTATACTCCGGTCAAGGCTTTGTATTGACTTTGACTCCAGTAGTTTCCAACCTTTTCTAATTCTCGCCGCCCTTCATTGACTGGCATATCCTCTGTGCCACCCCCCACCCCCCCCCCCCCCCCACTCCCCCTCTTCCTTAAATACTGTAATTTACTGGCCTAGTCGGCACGTCAGTAATTCACAATATTATATATATATATATATGTATATATATATATATATATATATATATATATATATATAGTATATATATGAAATTTAGTTGTCTAAATATAAACTATTTCAAATTCTATATTAAGGAATTATTAAACAATTATAAAAGATAACGAAAGTAACGTTTTGCAATTATACTGATTACACTACACTGCGAAGGTAAGCGTACACACACACACACCCATATATATATATATATATATATATATATATATATATATATATATATATATATATATATATATATATATGGGTGTGTGTGTGTGTACGCTTACCTTCGCAGTGTAGTGTAATCAATATGATTTTCATAATTGCAAAACGTTACTTTCGTTATCTTTTATAATTGTTTAATAATTCCTTAATATAGAATTTATATAGTATATATTTAGAGAATTAAATTTTCAACTATTTCATATTTTATATATGAAGTATTTTCTCAGTATCTTGAAATTCTGAATTCCATCATAATTAATAGTTGTCAGATATAATCACCCCCTTCATCAAGTATTTGCGCCCTCGCCAAACCGTCTCCCAACACCACCCCCCCCCCCCCCCCCCGCCAGCTCTTCGAGCCCTCTCTCCCCCCCTAGAGGGCGCGCCCCACAGGTTGAAAATCATTGGTTTACTCGTATATGCGTGCTTATTGCCAAGGAGAAAACTAAAGCTCTCCATATATATATATATATATATATGATATATATATATATATATATAGATATAGAATATTATATATATATATATATATAGATATATAATATATATATTATCTAGTATATATATATATATATATATATACTATATATATATAAATATATATATGTGTGTGTGTGTGTGTGTGTGTGTGTGTGTGTGTGTAAGTGCACTAAACTAAACTTAAAACTGGCTTGCTATGCATAAATGAGTATTAAACTGTTAGTCTTTTAGAAGTTAAGGCATAGATGCATTGTAACCCTGATACGATTAAAATTGTATTTTATAATATAACTTGTTGCATCTGGTTTCGTTTTTTTTTTTTTTTTTTTTAGTACGGAGCAATGGACGGAGATGAACGGACGAAAACACTGGTAAATCCTTGTAATTTAGAAAACGAAAAGAAAATGGAATAGAAAAAGAAAAATTACCCTTTTGTTTCGTAAGAGAAGCAAGAAGAACTTATATTTTTCTCCATGTATATTGGAACTTGTTTTTATTAAAACATATTGGATGCATTTTCCAGAGATGCACCCGAGTACTGGGAGACCTTTCCCTGAAGAAAGAGGGACGCCATATCTCCAAAACTAAGCATAGAATTTTCTTGCAAATAAACTCATTATGTTACCCACACCCAGATTATTGTCCAGGTTCTAATCTATCTAACCTAACTAGCCAAACTCAATTCAACCTAACCAGACCCAATTCAACTTAATCTAACCTAACCTAACCTAACCTAACCTAGGGGCAAGGCAAAATAACCGGGACTGGTGTAAACTAGCATAGACCTCACGAATTTGCATTTGGATATGCAGTGGAGAACGAACGATTCTAATGTTTAAATCATTAAATGAATTTGTTTTTCCGATTGGTTCGTTTATCAAGCAGAGCCGCCTTGAATGTGTGTAACATAATAATTTACTTAGCACGTAAGAGGAGGGAGGGGGGTGGGGGCGTTGTGCTGTCAGTTGCATTACTTAAGGTTCCTTGCAGAGTCCCTTAGGCTCCTAGATGCAACTCCTTTCATTCTTTTCACTATACCTCCGTTCATATTCTCTTTCTTCCATCTTAATTCCTTAACTTTTGCTTTGCAATTGTTTCAAAATTATTTTTAGCGCTGAATGAATTCGTAAGTGCCAATTGTTGGCCAGTGGCCTAAATTTTATTCAATCAATGAGTCATATGTTCAATTACGCAGATAAGCAGGGGAATATTCTTTCTTATGAAGGAAAAACAAGGTGTGATCAGCCCTCCAGCTTACTCAGGGCTCTTGCTAAAATCTATGGTTAAATAGAGGGTTGTTCCACCAACGAAAATTAAAATAAACAAGCTATATTTTATTAAAAATATTTTTTTCTGTGCTGTTTAACAAGCAAATTATTATTTATTTTTTTATATTTTCATTCTAATAAATAAATCATAAATATCCCATCCTAAAATTCCTGTATCTTCCTGTATCCAGACGTTTTTAGGCTTTCCTAGCCGCCTCCTCCACAACTACAACAGCAACAACAACAACAAACTAGCTTGTGGGCTTACTCCCCAAGTAACCGAAAATGAGTTTATCATACACGGAATAAGAAGGATTTTATCTTTGAAAGAGAACATTACGAATTATTATGATGTAATGAAAAGACATTGATGTAAAACATATACATCTCTTTTACAAAACCCAACTGCTGAAATTGGAATAGGATTAATTATCACGAAATTCACAAAAATATTTTGAAGTAATCTATAAAGTTTACTTTCAATTTACTATGCAAATAGTAAATTTGCATAATCAGCCAAGTCCGCAACTGCATTGCATACAATACAAATATACCACATGAATTGCCATACTCGGTTTCAAAGTTCGACTTTTTCATACAACAAACATAATTGAAAAGTGTATATATATATTACATACATACATACATACATACACATACATATATATATATATATATATATATATATATATATATATATATATATATATATATATATATATATAGAGAGAGAGAGAGAGAGAGAGAGAGAGTAGAGAGAGAGAGAGAGAGAGAGAGAGAGAGCAAAGTATCATCAATATTATTGTTATTATAATTATCAGGAAGATGAACCCTATTCATAAGGAACAAGCACGCAGGGAGGGAGCCATTGACTTAAAATTCAAGCTTCCAAAGAATATGGTGTTCTTTCGAAAGAGGCACCAGCGGGCAATGGAAAATACAGAAAGAGGAGATCAGTAAAAAAAATCAATCAACAAATAAATAAATGTACAAAAATGTTGGTAAAACATTAAAATGTAAGTTGAATTGCATACAGGTAGTCACGCATTGAATCTTCGCTTGCACTTCTGAAGTTCCAATTGCGCGACATCCTCAGGGAGGCTGTTCCACAGTCCAACGGTGTGAGGAATAAAGGAGCTCTGGAACTGAGGAACTCGACAGCGATGAGCATTTACTGCATATTGGTGCTACTTAATTTCCGTAGATTGAAGAAAAGTTTCAATTCCCGACAAAATCCTATCAGTATTAAACATTAGATGAATCTTACCAATAGTTAGACTTCATTAACAGTAAATTAGCCAACAACTGCCCACCCACTGTGCAAACCCTACAAAAAAAAAAAAAACTATGACAGCTGCCAAAGGAGAGTGCAGCAAATAATCATTGTTTCGAGAGAACTATTTCATCTATCTTGACTAAATCCATTCCTCTCCAGAGTTTAATTATGGCACGAATTTTCACTTTACACGAGGAAGATTAATTGACTAAAAAGATTAAATTACTAAATATACTTTCTTTCCGAATTTCCTAAGACCATGGAAAGAAATGATTCTGCCTCCAGTCACTTCTACCAGTTTTCCCAAGATAACATCGGGAATTGGTTTGAAATACTGGACTGAAAGATGAGAAGATGCTTCTGGATGCAACCTTGCAATATTGTTCTCACTGCAATCGTGAGAGCGATACCTTTATCACCACACTCACCATTCAGGATAATCGAAACGCGACTCGAGCAATTTTAGAGGGGATAAGGTGTAGTATATTGAAATGCCTCGATGCGAATTTGCCTTTGACATGAAAATAGTCAACGAATGTCGGGATTTCCATGCGAGGAATGAAGCCATTCCTATCCAAAACCAAATTTTGGTTCGATTTTGTATCGGGCAAGATTTGTCTGGACAGATTCCCTTGGAGATTTTAGGCTTTTCCTTAGGACACTTCGAATGGGATGATTCCTCTCCTTTATCTAGCTTTCAGTACAACTGTATAAGACTGTCGGATTAAAAAAACTATATCTTCAATTAAAAACATGTAACAATTCGGCGCAGTAGAGTTATATGTATATCGTATAATCAAGGTCACCGAAAACAGATCTATCTTTCGGTAGTCTCGGTATAATGCTGTAGAGGCCACGATCCGGTGGTGCCCTGGCCTATATCGTTGCCAGACGCACGATTATGGTTAACTTTAACCTTAAATAAAATAAAAACTATTGAGGCTAGAGGGCTACAATTTAGTATTGCTGATTATTGGAGAGCGCATGGTCTACATATCATTTTGCAGCCCTTTAGCCTCAGTAGTTTTTAAGGTCCGAGGACAGAAAAACGTACGGACAGTCAAAGGTGGCATAGTAGTTTTCTTTACAGGAAACTAAAAAGGGGAAACATTTGTATATATGTACACACACACACACACACACACACACGCACACACACACACACACATATATATATATATATATATATATATATATATATATATATATATATATATATATATATATATATATATATATATATATATATATATATATATATATATATATATATATATATATATATATATATATAGAAGAGAGAGAGAGAGAGAGAGAGAGAGAGAGAGAGAGAGAGAGAGAGAGAGAGAGATTATGGGTCCCATCTGTTCTCTTCAGAAATCCAAAAGCAGATATTTATTCTCTTATAAAAACGCTAAAAATCCTATTCTCGTAAGAGACCCACCTATACTGGAATATATATGACGTGGTTATGAGTCGGAAAGGTACTTTTGTTATGGAGAAATTGCCAGAAAGCGAACGACTTCAGCGGTGTAAAGAGTCGTGGCCTTTTCCTGCCTACTTCAATTTCCTGGAATGAAATGGTGAGGGGGGGGGGGGGGATACATTCTGCAAATTCCCAGCCTGTTCCAGTTCAATTAAAATGGACGACTTCCAACGCTGCTGTAATGGAGGCAATAAAGAGTCCACGTGGCCTCATGAGAGGTGCTGAGGAGGACCTTGGAAAAAGAAATACGGGAAACGTTGGCACTCTTGTGTCAGAGGTTAATTCGAAACAATGGTGCTTTATTTATGGTGCACCCAGCTAAAAAGAATTATGATATTTGTATATACCATTTGGCTGCAAGTTACATGTAAACACTCGTGTAAAACTTCAGTGAATAACAATAAAAATTATGTAATGATAATAATAAAGGAAAATTTCATACATAAAACTCGTTGGAATTGTAACATAAATAAAATCACAAAAATTAATGTACATAAAAAAAATTGTCGCACAAATAAAAAATAATAGGATGGTACCGCAGTGGGTCCAATAAGAAAATTATGATGTAGTTTGTATTTACTCTTTTTGTTGATAGCGGAGGCCAAGATTGTTTACATTTTAAATGTTGAATCGCCCATTATGGATTATGGCATGGAACTACAGTGAGATACAGTCATCTTATATGTATATATATATATATATATATATATATATATATATCATATATATATATATTATATATATATATATAATAACAAGTTCCCAAGAGGCATAAGGACATCATACCAAGGTAAACCAGCCTGCCCCCCCCCCACCCCCCCTCTCTCTCTCTTCTCTCTCTCTCTCTCTCTCTCTCGCTCTCTCTCTCGTTAGCCTTGTTAGCCCACCTACTTCTCCCTAATTCGTTTCCCTTTCATAATTTCGCGACCTCCTTCCTACCATGAACAGGGCTGTCTACATTCAAGCAAATTATGCACATTAAATCGCCATAAATGTTATGATTAATATATGCAACTGATTCAATAAATTTGTCATACATGAAAGAAGCAACTCAGATGGTCCCTATACCATTAGTTCCTTAGTAGAATTAAAGCCAACTTAGACTGCAGTTAAACGGACACATTTTTAAAAGGGCACCAATTCTTCAGTCCGAAATCTGCATTGGTAAGTTCTGACGCTCGAAGGCAAGTTTCTAGAAAGTTTCAAGAACGTGAGAGGGTGGGAGTGCTGGGCGAATTAAATGCAAAGGTTGGTGATAGAAAGAGCTTGTGTCGTTTGTAGGTAGGTATGCACTACCCGCCGGGTATCTAGACCGTAGCACTACTTGTAGTAAATGAGGGCGGAGACAGTCTTGCAGAATTATGATTATTATTGGTTGCTTGGGGAGAGTCTTCTAGGACGGAGCCTATTATCATGCAAGAATGGTTGCAAGTCGTCTTGCCTGCGAGCGCCATAGTACAACTGGGGATGAATGGAAAAGTTCCGGTCCTTAGTTACATGTTCCTGATAAACTCTCTCGCTATTATTATTATTATTATTATTATTATTATTTTGCTCTATCACAGTCCTCTAATTCGACTGGGTGGTATTTATAGTGTGGGGTTCCGGGTTGCATCCTGCCTCCTTAGGAGTCCATCACTTTTCTTACTATGTGCGCCGTTTCTAGGATCACACTCTTCTGCATGAGTCCTGGAGCTACTTCAGCCTCTAGTTTTTCCAGATTCCTTTTCAGGGATCTTGGGATCGTGCCTAGTGCTCTTATGATTATGGGTACAATTTCCACTGGCATATCCCATATCCTTCTTATTTCTATTTTCAGATCTTGATACTTATCCATTTTTTCCCTCTCTTTCTCTTCAACTCTGGTGTCCCATGGTATTGCGACATCAATGAGTGATACTTTCTTCTTGACTTTGTCAATCAACGTCACGTCTGGTCTATCTGATACCATAGTCCCAGAGGATCTTTGCCTGATCGTTTTCTATCACTCCTTCAGGTTGGTGTTCGTACCACTTATTACCGCAAGGTAGCTGGTGTTTCTTGCACAGGCTCCAGTGGAGGGCTTTTGCTACTGAATCATGCCTCTTTTTGTACTGGTTCTGTGCAAGTGCCGGGTATTCGCTTGCTATGTGGTTTATGGTTTCATTTTTCGTATTGCACTTCATACATATGGGAGAGATGTTATTTCCATCTATCGTTCTTTGGACATATCTGGTTCTTAGGGCCTGATCTTGTGCCGCTGTTATCATTCCTTCACTTTACTTCTTGAGCTCTCCCCTCAGTAGCCATTGCCACGTGTCATCGCTGGTTAGTTCTTTTGTCTGTCTCATGTATTTTCCGTGCATTGGTTTGTTATGCCAGTCCTCTGTTCTGTTTGTCATTCTCCTGTCTCTGTATATTTCTTGGTCTTAATTATTATTATTATTATTATTATTATTATTATTATTATTATTATTATTATTATTATTATTAGTATTGAAACGTAAAAACCGTATGATAATGTAAATATAGCAATATGTAAAAAGAATACGGAAATGTGTAATCATATCTTTAACATTAATTAATAATTCTAACTGGACCTGATTATGAAACTTCATCCATTTGAAATGTCCCTGCAAAGCGAGGGTTTTATAATTCAGGTAGGCGTGTTTATCATTTACGAGAAAATAAGTGCTCTTTCATAAAACATATTATGAATGAGGCTAAATAAAATATTCGTGCAATTTTTACGGGGCGTTTTGCTATATTCACTCTTCAAAATATAATTAAGATAATCTAATGTCCTCATTAGTCGGCTTCATTTGATCCATCATAAAGAAGGAAACGTTCAATCATTAGCATATATGTATATATATATATATATATATATATATATATATATATATATATATAGTATATATATATATATATATATATATATAGTATATATTATATAATTGATCAAGTATAACCTAAGAAAATAAATCCATAGAAGCTGCTCTTCAGATTTGATTGGTCTGAAAATCGAAAGAGGACTGAATATGAAGCTATTTATTTTTCATTTTTTGTGTACTATTATTCTCTGGGGCTCACCGACGTAAATTTCAAGCTTCCGAAGAAGGACGGTGTCCATGGATGATCATTCCAGAAGCGCTAAGATTTTTATATATCTATCTATCTATCTATCCTATCTATCTATCTATCTATCTATCTATCTATCTATATATATATATATATATATATATATATATATAGATAGATAGATAGTAGATAGATAGAAATTTACGTCGGTGAGCCCCAGTGGGGTTCCTCCATACGAACAGGGTTCATCTTCTCTCTTTCTTTATTGATGAAATGCAACCCTATTTCTAAGCAAAAATAAAGTCTACTATCTTACCATCCTTCTGTTGTTGTTATAAAGGTTGAAAGGCTTAAAAGTCATCCTTGGAACAAATTTCACATTAATCTCACATGGGTTCAGTTCGAAATGTGAACAAGAAAGGAAAGCGTTCAGACCTAAGCGTAAAGTGAATGCACTGGTGATGTGTAGAAAGAAGTCTCTTTTTTATGTGTACAATGAATAAATTATAATTTTTAATGTGGAAAAATAAGGCAGTATCATTTCTGATGTGTAAAAATTAAAAAATTATCCTTTTTAATGTGTCAAACGAAGAAATTATAATTTTTCTTATGCGGAAAAAGAATAAAGTCTCATTTTCATATGCAAAAAAAAGAAAGCGTAATTTTAGATGTACAAAAAGAAGAAAGTATCATTTTTTTAGTCTAAAAATTAGGAAAATATAATTTCTGTGTCAAACATAGATATTATTATTTTTAGATGTGTAAAAAAGAAAGTATAATTTTTGATGTGTGTAAAAAGAAGTAAATATAATTTTCGTTTTTTTAAGAAGAAAGTATAATTTTTATTTGTAAAAAGGAGAAAGTATAATTTTCATTTGTAAAACAGGAGAATGTATAATATTTGATATGTACAAAAAAAGAAAATATAATATTTGATACCTAAAAAAGAAGAGAGAACCTTTGGGAGTTTCATTTTTTGTTTTCCTAAGCAGTACTTCATAACATCACAATGGGGTACCTGTCACAGTACAATAACCTAACCGGTATCGGCTTCAAGAATTATGAGTCGCAAAATATTTCCTCGCGGATTGCAGTGAAATAAAAATGAATTATGACTGCAATTCTCATACCTCGGTGGCAAAGGTTGGCTCAATACCCCCTGGGGATATAAAAATCAACAGGATAACTACAACTGAAATCCATAAATATATCGAAAAGAATTATATATGATCTCGAATGAGGAATGCGCTCCCTATGAGTAAGAAAAGTTAAAAAAATAGATGTGTATGAAAAAGATCAAAGAATCGGTTGCTTCTTGTTTGCTTAACTGATGCAAGGGCATTGATAAATGTTTAGTCTTTCAGAGAAGCTAGAAAGAATTTTACTGGTGACTCGGGTCCTTGAACATATCATTTATTAGGGTAATTAAGAAGAAGCAGGTTTCAAAAATATACCCTGATCACAGTACGCTTTAAACAAATTGATTTCATACAATGAATAAACGAGAGAGAGAGAGAGAGAGAGAGAGAGAGAGAGAGAGAGAGAGAGCTACTTAACAGAGCCTGGTTAAAGAGTACAATGGTTTCCATTTCTTGCCCACCTTGTGTCAGCGAAGCTTCCAAGACCTGGCTTTAGTTGGCTGCACAAAGCCTCGTTGGACTTTCCCCGTTCCCCCGAATAAGCGTTAGGGCTTGAAAGTGCTCGCGAATCCTTCCGTTCTCGGTATTTTTCACGGTTCATTCTTTCCAGTGAAAGCACAGCTACTGCTTCCTAAAGGTCCGGACCCTAGTCATTTAAAAACATTTGTGCTTGCGAATACTTCTGCTAAACTCTAGAAACTCCGAAATATCGAAATGGAGATACGTTGAGTGATCCCATACCCAAGTTCAGCCCAAATGAAATGGATGGCGTTCTGCTGCCTTTGAGATTGACAAGCATTGAACGTCTCTTATTTCCACTCAAAATATCGGTTCTCATTTTCAAGAACCAGTAACTTATGATCTTAGTCATTTTGGCCTAATACAGACTTGCTGTATCTGATCCTTTTCTTCCAACGACAAATTGTGTCCATTCAAAAGATGTGGCTATCGCGAAGCAACAAGGTAATTTTCTGATTCATGAATAAATTTTAGCAGTTTTCAAAACTTGTAATGAAGGTCCTACAGCACTAAATCGAAATCTATCTGCCAGAAATTTCGTATTCATTATTTGCGAGAACAATCACTAAACCAGTAAGACAGGTGAATTACGAATTATTATCAAGAAACTCATACGACCTTGCCAGACATGTCCATTATAAAACAAATGCGAAGGATAGGTAATTCCTTTATGAAACCTAAAATATATTCCGAAACAATAAAAGAAATCGTCCCTATCTCGTAGAAAGGAATAAACAAAATTCACAATAAAAGCATTACCTTTTTCTGTTAAACACGTGGTTACCTCGGTTCTTGAGGGACATATTTTAAAATTAATGTACATATGCACACACAATACACACACACACACACACACACACACACACACACACACACACATATATATATATATATATATATATATATATATATATATAAATATCTATTATCAAACATATCAAATGGAAATTATCTTTGTCTGGTGTCTCAAATTTGTTTCATTTTATACGTAAGAGAGAGAGAGAGAGAGAGAGAGAGAGAGAGAGAGAGAGAGAGAGAGATTATGTTAATTCTCCCCAGAACGCACACGAGGGACAAATTTGAATCTTGCGTAAATCTGTCTCAGATGACCTCTTTTTCTCACCCTACAACATGTTCAACATATTGCAAGGTGATCCGACATCGACAAATACAAAATGAAATTGAATGAATCTTTACTGACCAATGAGAGACAGTAAAAATGGTCTTTCGTTTTAAAAAGAAAAGTCGATTGAAATCAGTAAATGATATGGAAAATGGTAGTGTACTAAGAAAATGAAAATTCTTCACACTATAATTTCATTAACAACGTCCAAATAAATCACTGCCTATGATAGACATGTATGTATGTATGTATGTATGTATGTGTGAAAGTTTAAGAGAGAAAGTGTTCAAAGAAAGTGCTCAAGAGAAAGTCTTCAAGAGAAAATTTTCCGAAGAAAATTTCCCAGAGAAATTCTTCAAGAGAAAGTGTTCAAAAAAAAAAAAAGTTTTCCAGAGAACATTTCCAAGTCAAAGTCTTCAAGAGAAAGTTCCCAAGAGAAATTCTTCAAGAGAAAGTCTCCCAGAGAAAGTCTTCAAGATAAAACCTTCAGGAGAAAGCCTTCAAAAGAAAGTCTTCAACTTAAAGTTTTCAAGAGAAAGTCTTCAAGCGAAAGGAGAAAAACTTCATAACAGCCACAGAGACAAACAGAGCTATTAAAAAGAACGACTGAGAAATCCCTCTGTAATTTGCATGATGGGAAGTGACTGAAGGCAGGAAAGTCACAGTCCAATTTCAGACAAAAGCGAAGCCAAACTTCTACCTGGTCGGTGCAAGTCTTTGGAAGCAACAGTTTACTAACCTCATGTCCTTAAAACATCGAAGACAACAACAATCAGTGCCTGAGTCCCCAACAACAAACGTCCAAAACAACATTCGTAAGTAGAACTAACAAATAAAGCTTCAACATTAAAAAAAAAACGTGCAGGCCATCACCAAATAGGCCTCTAACAATGTGATTAAGCAGTATTACTCAATGATTGACGTCGGACCGTCACGACATCCTCTAAAGCAGTGGTTCTTAACCTTTTTAATACCACGCCCCCTCTAGGAACAGCTCTTTCCCTCCACGCCCCCCTTGCATCTATAGACAAATTTCACTCCCAGATTTAAAAAGAAAATGAATAAAAATGTCTTTTAAGTCAATTTACTAAGTATGAATTACATTAGTGAGATATTTGACACTGCTTCTTAGCTACCAGATCTTGAATACATGGTCGAATGCTTGAGAGTGCACAACGTAAGTCCCCTTCAACGTTCAGGCGGTTTCTGTACTTGGTTTTGATAGCAACGAGCGTGGAAAATGCAGTTTCACATAGATATGTGGATCCAAACATTGTTAAAATCCGAAGAGCCTGATGTGAGATCAGAGGGTAAACAGGAAGGTATTTGGCCCAGAACGTCTCCAAATCCATATCTTTGAAGTCTTCTTTAGCTGTAGAGTTGAACTTCAATTCTAGGAACTCTTATTGGACTTCATCAGCTACTTCACATTAAAATGGGTTCCTGATGAATTTCCAGGGTTCACGCTTGTCATCTATATCTGGGAAGTATATGATGAATTCTGCTTTCAGGTCACTTAGATGAGTGATTATTTGTTGCTTTAAGTCAGAATCGAGGTTACTGTCAGCGAGAGCAGAATCCAAGTTCCTAAAACTGGCTGCATTTCCCTGCTGAACCCGACATTTCCTGAGGTCGAGTTTGGCCATAAAGAGCTAGTAACGACGATACTTCTGCATTATTTCATAAGCTTATTTTTACAGTACTGCCCCATACTCTTGTCATGAAAATAACCAATAAATGGAAAAACTTCTTCTTTTCACCTGAGGATCGTGCCCCCCTGGAAATAACTGACGCCCCCCTAGGGGGGCGCGCCCCCCAGGTTAAGAACCACTGCTCTAAAGCAATGGTTCTCAACCAGGGGGGGAATTTTAGAGTTTCCGAATGGGAGTTGTGACCACAGGTTGACAGGTTCACACTAGCTCTAGGACCACACAAAACACAGTGTGCATCCGCACTACTGAGAGGTCACGCCGGGCTTTCTCTCCGCTAGCTTGTGTATTTGTGTTACTATTTTATCGCATATTATTTGGAATGCGCCTTTAGAGGCAGACAAATTTGGAACGACAAAATGACTTATGATGAAAGGGTGCATGGGAGAGTAAAAAGGTTGAGAACCCCCGTTCTAAAGAATGACAGTGATCATATTAATTATTGGGAAATTCAAGACATGGGATCCAATAGCTCACTATCAATTTCAACAAAAATTACCATTGTCACTCAGTAATAAACGTTGAGTCGTTATGACTCCTAAAGAATGATTGGGAACATAGGAATTATTTTGAGATTCACGTTGTGTCCATGATTATTAATTAAAACGTGTTTAGAAAACAAGTGAAGTGTTATGATAAACAAATTTAAGTCAACCCTTGGGTAGCTATTGCAGTCATTCTCTGACCTAACCTGTGTCCTCAGAGTGCATGAGAGCACTATTCTCTTTGAAGGAAAGTGTTAAGCACTGAATTTTTTTCTTTCACCGATTTCTATCGTTTACTGTGGAGTAGGGAAAGATATGGAAAGGTTGGCTTAGAATTTCGGGACCTAGTCTTAATTGCATTATATAGTTTTTTACACACTTTTTTTTTTTTTTACCTGTGAGCCTCTATTAATTAATAAGAGATTACGTACATGTGTAAATACGAGTGTTTTGTATGAAATATATGTTAGGTAGATTGTAAAATTTCTATAAGAAATCGTTGTAGACTATAATGGGTAATTCTGTAGTTTTGTGTGCAATATGTTAGTTATGCAATTGCAAAAACCTTCTTAAATCTCAAGTTTTTTCTTGCATTAAACAGTCAAACCAGAAATCAAGACTTGATTTGACCAAATTTACAAGACAACCCACAAAAAGAAAAAAAAAAACTCACAAAAATTATTTATAAAAGACAAGTTATATAATAACAAACAACTGTTTCATTTATGAAAGGTTCATATCCCCCCCCCCCCCTCTCTCTCTCTCTCTCTCTCTCTCTCTCTCTCTCTCTCTCTCTCTCTCTCTCTATGTTTTTGTCTAAAACTAAAGATTTTTACATGCACATCTCCTTTCTCTCTCTCTCTCTCTCTCTCTCTCTCTCTTTCTCTCTCTCTCTCTCTCTCTCTCTCTCTCTCTCTCTCTCTTTCTCTCTCTCTCCAAACCAAACCCCTATTTATTTCCTAAGGTTCAATTTTCAATGGTGAAAAATACGATAATTCCTCAAGTGAAGGACTATCTGGAGCGTTTAAAATTCGATTCAAGGATCATTAAGGCATCTTTATTGGCAATGCAAATGTTGAAATTCAAACGGGAACGTCTGCAGGGAGCGCCGCCCCATTCTTCCGGGAATCGCCTTCGGCATACGATCTATCAAGTGGTCTTTCTAATGTTACACTCCCTCGGCATTCTGTTCCTTCAGCAACTGTCTTTGATGGTGGGAGGGCTTCCACAACAAATTTTAAGATCATGTGCATATGGAGTATGTGTGTGTGTATGTATGTACGAATAGTATATAAGAACAGGTATGATTGTTTATGTGTGATACATATACATATATATATATATATTATATATATATGTATATATATATATATATATATATATATATATATATATATATATATATATATATTTCTACTCTTTTTACTGTCAATTTCCCTTTCAGCCTGAATGACCTCATGGGTCCTAGTGCTTGGCCTTTGGCCCAAACTCTATATTCCATTCCATACGAGTGTGTCTAGTAGAGGTGAACATAGACTTCAAAGCAAGACGTGTGGAAAGTGAGAGTCCAGTAGTGTGTAGATTAAGGCCTCGAGATAGACTT
The DNA here is from genome assembly GCF_015104395.2 of Macrobrachium nipponense. NCBI lineage: Eukaryota > Metazoa > Arthropoda > Malacostraca > Decapoda > Palaemonidae > Macrobrachium > Macrobrachium nipponense. The sequence continues at coordinate 89,512,237 of NC_087207.1, forward strand.
CAGAGACAGCCAGCGAGAATTCTTCTTCCTGCATCTCCCTTTACTTCCTCTTACTTCTTACTAATGAACACCATATTCTTTGGAAGCTTGAGTTAAGCTTGGGTTATAAGTCAATGGCCCCTTTGGTTGGCTTGTGCCATATGAATAGAGCTCACCCTAATAATAAAAATAATAATATAAAATAATAATAATAATAATAATAATAATAATAATAATAATAATAATAATAATAATAATGATAATAATAATTGGGAAATACTCTCCATCACGAGAGTATATATAATGTTCTAAGGGGTCCAGAATAAAAAAAAATAATAATAGTTCGTGTATAATTTAAAAACACCTTGCAAAGCTTTCGTCCGAAGGTTTGTAAAATGTTTTTAAATTATACATGAACTATTAACACTTCTTTTTTTTATGGTGGACCCCTTAGAACAATAATAATAATACTGTAAATAATAATAAGACGGACCCAAAACAAGTAGTATTCCGACAAAAAACACGTTGCTTTGCAGTAAACGTTTAGTCATTCTTCGCCAGTCATTCTCAGAGAGAGAACGCGTCTTCTTTTTAAGCGAAGTCACTTCCCAACTGGAACTTCCGTACTCTAATTGCCTGTCGTTCTCGGAAATATTTGTCCCCTTCTACACCTAGAACTTCTAATGAGATATGTTGTGACCCACGTCATTAAATGGCGACGAAATTTAGATCCGTGTTTTTATACATGACTTTCCATAGTTTCGTTAGTTAAATTGATTTATGTCTTATATGTCGCCGCCTGATTTTTTAATTGAAGATGACATACGTCGTATTCATAAAAATGTACTGTTTTTTTGTTATGCACTATGCGGTATTTCCCCGACGCCTTCAGGAACAAAATGTGTACAAAAGTGCCTTTATTATTTGACTTTTAACTTACAAAAATCGTGATCCAAAGACGCGAAAAGAGAACGTGAGGTATAAAAACTGCTTTGTGGGAAACTGAGAAGAATTATGGGGAAATAATTAGAGAAAATGTTGCAATCAAACGATAGTTTCACGTAATATAAAGAATTGGTGTTTAATCAACTTAGAAAACATAATACTCTTGAAAATACTGAATTCTGTCAGCAGTAACCGTGCCCAATATTGAGTTTCTTAGCACATATCCTGACAAAGTTTAAAAAAAATTCTTCGCTCAGGATCGAAGACGATTGGTCCAAATAAAAATCGGTTGCATTCGATTCTGATTCCTAGTTCGTGTGATTTGGTATAACAGTTTCATATTAGTCATAAAATATTACCAGTTCATATCCTAACCATTGTACGTAGAGCGTTTTTTAAGCGACTAACCAATGCCCTGAAAAAATCAAGTAGTATCCCGTTCCAGAGTATCTGTTACACGGATTCATGTGATCAATAACGTTCGTATAAAGGATTAGAGAGAGCATTTTATGGAATTTTAAATCTTCATGATAATATTTGTCGACACATAAACGGCAATGTTGATTCCAGTGTTAATGCATTGGATATAATCAATGAATGGGAAAAAGATGGTTGTAAATACTAAGCACAAAACTTGCGTGCTCGTCGACTTTATGGTTTTATTGCTACGATCTTATTCCCGAAAGAGTCGAAATAAAGTAATTTTAAAAAGTTCCGGTGGGAGGGAGAATAACAGTATCTGTTATGAGTAAAAAAAAACGTGTTTTGTGATATATCACATTTCACGAACTACGCTTGAAAAGAATATAGAATTTAGTCAAAAGGCCAAGAGCTGGTACCTGCGAGGGAACTCGACAGTAGAAAGGTTTGAAAGGCGTAACAGGAGGAAAACCTCTCAGCTGCACTATGAGACAACTATTAGGAGAAGATGGAAAGTCACGTGGAAGAAAGAAAAAAATGAACGGAAGTACAGTAACAGGAATGATAAATGTTGCAGCTAAGGACCGAAGGGGCGTTGCAAAGACCCTTAAGTAATGCCTACAGTGCACCGCGTGAGGTGCACTGACGGCACGACCCATTTACGGGGTAAAAAAATTATTATAACTCATACAATGAAACCTGTACTTATTTTTAAGAGACTTCAGATTACGAAAACCAGAAAAAAAAATATTTCCAAACCTTCAAAAGTCCAATCTCGCCACGAAAGCGGAAACGCAAACGATCGATTGTCTTTGAACGGTTTTCCCTTTCTCAAGAAAGATTCCGGTGGTCCAACTTTCATATCAACGGCTGGACCAGATGCATTGCTGCTTTTAAGATCTCTCTCTCTCTCTCTCTCTCTCTCTCTCTCTCTCTCTCTCTCTCTCTCTCCTATCGCAAAGGTCAGTAAACAAACAAGCAATCCATGATGTTTCGATTCCCTTGTCGTTCTGACTGAATTTCAACGAGGGTAGATTGAAGATGGAGTATGTTGCAATTTATAACGTTTGATAATTATTAGTGCGGTATCATGTACCTCCAGTAAATGTATGAGGGTGGGTCGCAGCACACATGCATGCATATATAATATATATATATTATATATATATATATATATAATATATATATGTATGTGTGTGTGTGTGTGTATATATTGTGTGTGTGTGTGCGTGCGTGCATGTATATATATATATATATATATATATATATATATATATATATATATATATATATATATATATATATAATCTGTGTGCCTGTTTCTGTATGGATGTTTGTGGAGATGTATTCAAAACCAACCAAACTTGAGCAGAAGATTTATATCTCTAATTGCAGAAGTAATCTCATGATCAATTTTTATTTTACGAGAATTTGCATCTTAAGCAGTCTACTCATTCTAAGCTGCACCCAAAGAGCTTTTATTATTATATTGTAATATCGAACAACGCAAACTACTTCCGCATAACACTATTTCTCCCTATTTCTCACTATTTCTGAATCTCAAAGTAATCCCAGAGCAAATAATGCATCATACTCGTTTCGTGCTGACGTTTCGATAATCGGGTATCAATTCGCTCTTAATACCGGTGATCATGACAGCATTAATCGCGAGATCCATAAAAGCACAACAAATTCTCCCTTCGTACAAACAAAATCCTCCTTAATGCACGTGAGGCTTTTACATTGTCCTCGCTTTGATCTCGCCAGCCGAGAGAATCGACGCTTCGTGACAACACTGAAATAAAGGCGATCGAGGATACGGTTTTCATATTCGTAATTCAGTTATTTTTAGTTGACGTTGATACTTTGATCCGTATGAAGCACAAGCGTCATTGTAGGTATAGGGACTTACTGAGAGAGGGCGGTATTCATTTGAACAAATCAAGAATCACGTAACACAGGGAATATCTAATCGAAATTACTAAGCACAAACTACTGACACAAAAGCAAAGGAAACTGGAACAGTGAACAGGCGACCACTTAAATGACTCTCACATGAACTGGTGTCCATGATATCATTGATCTGAGAACTAATACTTGAAAATGAGCTGCAGACACTGAAAGTATTACGCAACTAAAGAATCCAACTCAAGAATTATTGCAATTATCGCTTCTTTTAGACCTTATTTATGTATTTGTTAATTTATCTTTTTTTTCTAATAACTGATTTCTTTCTGTAGTTCCCATCACCTTCTGTTTCTTCTTTCGAATGCACACTGTAATATTCTTTGGAAGCTTCAATTTCTAGTCAATGGCTTCTTGTTCCGCAAGAATAGAGCTCATCTTTTGAATAATAATAAAATAATAATAATAATAATAATAATAATAATAATAAAATAATAATAATAATAATAATAATAACCAGAAATATCCGTCAAAAGTGACCAATTATTTCTGAGACCAAGCGTTAGATTCTGCTGGACTCCAGCCCCCCGATTTCCTTCCACATACCCGAGGGATGAGGAATGCCTCATGAAAAGGTTCATCTTCTGAATAATAATAATGATAATAGTTACTCACCGATATCATCATTACCAAGAGGAAGGGGTTGTCATGCCTATGACCTGCCTGAAGTCACGTAATGAAGGTAATTGGTCCTACAGATCTGTCTTCCCTGGAAGATGGACCTCCCACCTTATGGGAGGGATCTTGGAGTAGCTTTATCCGCCTCAGGGAGGTCGAATGAGGAAGATCTGTAAGAGGACGAAGACAAAAATGGCTCTGAGAAATAAAACTCATGTTAGGTGAAGACGGGGGCGATAGGAAAAGAAATACTGTCTGTTTATTATTCTCATAATCTGATTGGTAATGAACAGCCTGTAAGAAATATCTCTCTGCAAAGAAATTAATCTACATCACTGTTACTTGCACAATAAATTGATGGCAATGTCATACTCTCGTCTCTTGTAATTATACACGAAAATACTGACTAAGAGACAGGGACGTAGGCAAGACTGGAGTTACAATAAAGGCAACGCTCATTGGTAGCACTAGACAACAGATTTCAATGAAAGTTCTACTGTTTAAACAAAAAATACTTAAACTGTAAAATGCATAAAAATCAGTGAAAACTGTCCGTCTCTCTTAAAACATTATGCTTTCATATTTCATTAGAACTAATGCTCGCTCACGTGCATTGTCAAGAGAAACATAATATACTCATGAGCGTCGTTAATTTATTTAGAAAAAATTCTCTTCAAAGGGGAATGCTTATTATTCAGAAGCCAATTACTTATCATTCAAAAGTTCAGAGGATTTTGAGAATAAATGACACTCCAGATACCATTAGTTGTATTACGGAGACAATTCCAAAAGAACACAGATAAAGATCGTTAACGTTATCCTTATTACTGGAATGACATGCAGGACTACTGAGAATCCTCACATGTGAAGAATCAACAGATATCATTAAGTTTGTTTATTCCACGGAAGGCAACACCTCCCGGCTGCTATGAAGAGAATGGAAGGGAAATAAATGAGGAAAGAAGATGGTAACATACGACTTACCACTGTGGGGATCCGGAGCACTGTTAACTGAATTGAATTAAATATAGAATTTAGGCCAAAGGACAGGCACTGGGACAAATGAGGTCATTCAGCGCTGAAACGGAAATTGAAAGCGAAAAGGTCTGAAAGGGGTAACAGGAGTAGAACCTCGCAGTTGCACTATGAATCAATAGTTAGAAGGTGCAGAGTAACATGGAAGACGTCTACGAAAGGAGGTACAGTAAAAGAAACGAAAGAGGTTGTAACTAAGGGCGGAAGGCACTCTGCAAAGAATCCTGAGTAATGCCTACAGTGCACCACACGAGAAGCACTGACGGCACTAACACACCCCTTCCACGGAGGGAGGACTGTTAAGCTCTTACGATACGAAAGGTTTCGATTTGAATTTGGTTTTCTATTCGACTTCAAAGATTTTATGACGTGGAATCTGATAAGGAAATAACTCTCTCTCTCTCTCTCAAATACATAATTTTGGCATTTCATAGCTGTATTAGTGATGCTTTTGATCTAGGGGATTTATTTCCCCTTCAAATTAGTGAACGAATTACTGCCCAAATATCTATTTAATTTAGCAGGAAATAATTGGCTGGATTCCCGAAAAGCAACGCTATCATCGACAGAATTGACAAAGGTATTATATTCATCCTCAATTTGTCCAAATCATTTAATATGATAGAGTTCTGATAATAAAGTAAAGCTCGATTTGTGGAATATTTGGTCTGGCAAAACCTAAAATGAGCAATTGAAATATATATATATAATATATATATATATATATATTATTATAATTATATATACATATCTATATATATATATATATATATATATATATATAATATATATATATATATATATATGTGTGTGTGTGTGTGTGTGTGTGTGTGTGTGTATATACATATATATTATATACACACACACACACACACATATATATATATATATATATATATATATATATATATATATATATATATATATATATATATATATTTCAATTGCTCATTTTAGGTTTTGCCAGACCAAATATTCCACAAATCGAGCTTTACTTTATTATCAGAACTCTATCATATTAAATGATTTGGACAAATTCGCTCTACCTCGGAATTTATATATTTTTATATATGCTTAACCGAAGGGGAATTTTTTCTCGATAATAGACTTGCCTGGACCAGGGCGCGAACCTATGGATCCTTTCAAATCCAGGAACGTCAGTGAAGCTTTTACCTACTACACCACCGCGAGAGGCTAAAAGTTCATGTCGCCTCTCACCCTCATATACCTTTCGCGCGTAGGTAATTAGTTGGTTTGGAGACAACATCAACCCACCTCGACTCCGGTAGTGTTTGTAGTGCTTTTGACCGCACGTAGCCAATCTAAAAGTCATATCATATTTCCGTGATTCATACACATATATCGAGCTACAGTGTCCTTTAATATCTAATTCGCTCTACCTCGGAACTAATATATTATCATATATGCTTAACCGAAGGGGAATTTTTTCTCGATAATAGACTTGACTGGACCAGGGCGCGAACCTATATGAGGGTGAGAGGCGACATGAGAACTTTTAGCCTCTCGCGGTGGTGTAGTAGGTAAAAGCTTCACTGACGTTCCTGGATTTGAAAGGATCCATAGGTTCGCGCCCTGGTCTAGGCAAGTCTATTATCGAGAAAAAATTCCCCTTCGGTTAAGCATATATGAAAATATATTAATTCCGAGGTAGAGCGAATTAGATATTAAAGGACATTGTAGCTCGAGATATTTGTGTGTGATTTGTTTTTCAAAAGCTGTCGACACCTAGAATGTGATGGAATGCACACACACACACAAAATTAAGACTTCATTCAGTTGCTTATGTTTGATTGATTTCTCGATTCCTGTCTTGTTTACCTCCAGGTACAATAAATTTAAGTAAGACTAAATTTTTTTTTGTCCCACCCCACTATAATCACATTAAAACATGGAAAATGTTGTTATACAAAGAATCAACTAAGCAACCAGCGCCGTTAAGTTTTGTTTGCTTGCTTACGTAAATCGATGAGGTTGACAAAGTACAGAATTTTTATTACCCTTCCTTTAAAAAATAGTATTCAAATCTATAAATTTTGCTAACAAACAAGCAAAGAAGCAACCAAGAGCGTTAGGTCTTGCTTGCTTGCTTGCTTATGTAGATCAATAAAGCTGATAAATGTACATAATTAAAATTCAATAAAGTTGACATAAGTGCGGATTTCTTTTTAGCAAACAAGCAGTTAAGCAACTTAGACTGTTAAGTCTTGCTTGCTTGCTTGCTTATGTAAATCAAGAGAGTTGACAACGGCACGAAATTAAATCAATGAATCTGACAAAAGTACTATACTGTATTGGCTCATCCTTCTATTATTGTTATCAAACAAGCAATCAAGCACCCAAGATAGTTAAGTCTTGCATAATTGCTTGTTTGCCTGCTAACTTGAATCAATAAAGTTGACATAAATACAGAATGAAATCAATGGTTAACAAAAGACAGGATTCCAGCGTACAAAATTACAGTGCTGCATTGTAACTGGCCCATCCTTCTAACGTTGTTAGCATTGTTAGCAAACAAGCAATCAATTACGGTAGAAATACCTACTCCCAGACCTACTCTCACTCGATGTAGTGGGTCATCATCACGTTCACTGCTGGACATAGTTGGCACTAATAACTAAAGTGGATACAAAGAAAAAAAAGTAAAAAAAATAAATAAATAAATACCCCTAATAACTCCGTTTAAAGACGAGCCTACTGGTTTGTTTACTAAGTCTCACGACCTCCACAACGGATGTATTTTTGTCTTTATTAATGATTTAACTTGCTTTTTTCTTTATTTTTACTCTTAATAGTTACATAAAGTTTATTATTATTCATTAAACATACATTCAACATTATTTTTAATGCAATTAATGATAACATTACGTTAGGAAGTTCTAGCAAACGTTTACGGACGCCAGCCCCTCGTTCCAGCTACGCGAAACTCTTCAACTTAGGTATCTTCATTTATTAAAGATTCAATCACCCTGTTTTCTTTACTTTCTCTTGCTTTTGTTTTGCTTTTTTAATGGCAAAGTCTACACACCATTTTAAAACATAAATGCAACGATATTTTTTATAAAATTAATGGCAAAACATAATGTTAGAAAGTTTTAGTAAATGCTAAAGTATAGCAATCTACACCGGGATCGACGGTGAGTGGTAGGTGAGGGCTTCAGCTCCGAAATCCTCCTCGCTCATACGATCTTGGATAAAAGGGTGAAAATCATATGTTGCTCCAATAAGTTTTCAACCATCTCCCTGATCCAAATTCCAAGACGGATGCAGCTTTGTAGACGTAACAATAATCTGGAAATCGCTAACTTGTAGCGAGCGGGGGATTTAGTTTATTCGGTTGAGCCTAAGCTATATTATAATTGTTTTTTTTTTATCATATTTTGGTCACTGGTATCATTGCGGTGATAAATGAATGTTATTTTTAGCGTTTTATTATTTTCAGTTCATTATTCACGCTCATAAACTGAAACTGGATACGTGCATAGTTATTTGTGCTATTAAGTCTAGATGTTACTTTATTCACGTGTCATTAAGCTATAAATGACACGGAATGGAGGGAAAGTACAAGAAGAAGAGAACAGAAATGAACGGGAAAAACTGATATAGATGCATGATATAGAACAAATAAAACACGTACATATAAGCAATGAACTGAAAATAATAAAAACTTGAACTTACATTATAAAAATACAACAGCGAATACCCCTAACCAAAAGACAAGAAGAACAAAGAAAGAAAGAAAGAAAGAAAGAAAAAGTTTTAATATAGCTTAGGAAGCCGAATAAATGGCTATTGAGAAAGCAACAGTACCCACCGGAAAATATCTATCTGCCAAGACCAGAGAAGCAGCCGTTCATTACGTCTACTTTTATCTTAGCATCTTTACCTTTCTTATCTTCTTGTTGAATGGGCGGTGAAACGCAGAACCGGCCATTAAATCTCCGCTGGCCACCATAACGGTCAGGAACAGGAACAGAAACAGCCAGGAACCACTAAGCTTCACGAACATCCTGAAAGTGGCCCCGTCCATTTCATAATGTTGCCTAGGAGCATTTCGGGAGATTACAAGAGAGAGACACG
>NC_087207.1:89526296-89541296 GCF_015104395.2 Macrobrachium nipponense
TTAGCTCCTAAAGCCTCTTTTGTGTAGATTTCAAAATTTCCTTTACACTCTTCCATTTTCTCTCTGCCATATATTTCACGAAAATCGTGATATTCCGTGATAAAAAATCTGATTTTATCTGCGACTGATTCTGTCATACACAGCATTGTTTATACATCATGGAAGAAGAATTCATTAGTAGAAAGACAAGAGCAGCCTTCTGCAAAGCTTTCTTTGGGATGAGCTACTTGATCTAATAATATTATGTCCAAGCATTTTCAGTAATCAATATTTTATTCAGCCAGGTATGAAGAATCCCCATTGACTCTTGGATATCATGTTTACAGACAGCCAGAGAAACGTCAACACTTGAATCCGGAACACAAAATTCGCGGAATAATTTGCCCTTCCTTTCAAATGAGTGTAATTAATGATAAGAGAGATGCATTGAACGTTGCATCTTATGGCAGATTCTCCGTAATTCTTTTGTTGTTGCAATTACTGTGATTAGGTGAACCTCCTCATTAAGAAGGGATTGAGTTAGTTGGAGGAGAAGCCTTACAATTGCCTAAGGATTCCTCTTCCGTTTAGCGTCATTAGTGGGTATTAATACATCAACAGACTTTGGAAACAGTTCAGAGTAAATAAGATTCAACTAATTTTTCAGTGTATCAGTGCAAAATTAGCCATAATTTTGGCAACAGCCAGAGTAAATAAAATTCGTAAAAAAATTTGCAGTGCATCAGTGCAATGTATCAATACACACTGCCCATATTACCCATATGTTTGACATGAAGGCTTCAGTGCCTAGTGCTAGAATTCTTGACATAGTCCTTTTTATAATTCCCTCTATAATTAATACCAAATAACCAAGTGCATTAAAATAAACGCAACATTTTCTAAATGTATTTTAAATCATTTGGTTCGACAGCAGTCAGGGAAAACCGTTTTTTATAGATCTTTGTAATTTCCTACAGGAAAAGAATGGATGTTAATTGCTACGTGTAAAAAATCTATGATGAGGTCTCTTGTTGCAATGCAATATATTATGACGCTCAAAAAAAAAATTATTTGCTCATTCAAAGATTAAAAATGTGAAACCTTTGAATGAGCAAACAAATAATTTTTCATATTTTTACCTGTCTACCCAAGAAAGGTGTCTTGCAACTATTCTATTTTTAAATTCATTCAAAGAATCTTCCTAAATGTTCAATACGAAGCGCCAAGGCTCCTTTCATTTCCGAAACTCATTGAAGTGAAGGTGTATCTGTGATTGAAGGCAAGCGATTCAGTCAACCTCCTCGAGGTATTCGACTTAGATAATGTGTATCTGTGCGTGTGTTTGTGTGCGTGTGTGTGTGTGTGTGTGTGTAGAGAGAGAGAGAGAGAGAGAGAGAGAGAGAGAGAGAGAAGCTTGAAAATCACCGGAGTCAAGCCTTTCAGCCACTAGATATATATATATATATAGTATAAATATTAGTATAATATATATAATCATATAATAATATATATATATATATATATATAATATCTATATAAAGAGAGAGAGAGAGTTTTGAAAAGCACCAGAGACAAGCCTTTCAGCCACTGAATATCGAATGAGAGAGACACACACACACACACACACACAAAGAAGGTGCTAGGTGAACGGTTGTGCGATGTGATCGCTAAATCATCAGATTTTGGTTGATACATTTTCTTTCGCTAGATTCTTCCCGTTTTTTATAGACTTTCAACCACCGCTTTTTCGCACAGGACCACGGGTTATGATAACAATAATAATAATAAGTATAGCAGCGCGTTGTTATAATTATTATAATCGTATACTAGTGCCTAGTTCCATAGAAGACGATTATTATTACTGTTATCATGACAGCCAACTCATAAGGAAATTAAAAGCAACAATATATTTAGAGATAATTCTAAAGACGGAACTGTCAATATAATGATGATTTTCAAACTAATAATACGTATATGTGTAATCGTCATGAAATCAGCAGTAAACATTCATCGTTAGTGTTTATTAATACAACCGAAATGCAGTTTCATTAAACGGAATTAAACAGCAATTGCTGTAACTGATGCTGTCATGTTATTTGCCACGAATTTCCTGAGCAATTCATATTTCACAGAGTTTAATTAGACATTATCAAATTATTTATGGCTTTATATATATATATATATATATATATATATATATATATATATATATATATATATATATATATAACTAAAAAATTCCCCTTCGGTTAACGTATATGAAAATATATAAATTCCGAGGTAGATCGAACTGGATATTAAAAGACATTTGTAGTTTATGCATATATATACTATATATATATATATATATATATATATATATATATTATATATATATATATATATATATATATATAGGTATATATAGGTATATATATATATATATATATATATATATATATATATATATTAGCTATATATGTATATGTATATATAACCTATGTGTATACACACACACACACATACATGTATACTTAAAGACATGATTATATGTACAAAATTGGCAACGTGAAAAATTTCTGTTTATTGATGTATTACTATATGTGAATATATCTATCAAGAAATTCAAGTGATAAAAAGAAGTAATTTATGAAGAAATGAGTAAGACAGATCTAAAACAATCTACAAGAAATATGGTTAACCAATATACATATAAAAATAGGACAAGATGCTTTTAATGGTAAGGACATCACTTATAATATCAGAGCGATTCGTTCGTAAAAATAAATAAAAACTTAACTTGAAGTGAGAATAAGATCTGAGATACACAGGAAGGATTTTGAAAAGGAACGAAAAATGAGAATATGATTTTATAAGCAAAGAAAATAAATAGAAATAGCTATAAACAATTGAAAAGAAGCATGCGAAGAAGAGAAAAGTTTAAAAGAACTTCAATTCTCGGATCATATCGAAGAAGTATTCCAAACTCCACCTTCATTAGCAGAGTTCGTCTTTTTCTTTTCAACAGGAGATATTCGCTTTTTTTTCGTGACGGGATGGAAATGCCTTGAGGGCATTCAGCAAGATATTTTCTCTAAGCTTCTATACCCTGTTCTGATATTCACTGAGAACAGGTATGGAAAACTTTATCATCAGATACTTCTCTTCTTGTCCTCTCTTTTGCTGTTCACTTGTTGCTTATGAGTCATTTGTGCGTTTTCTTCATATCTCAATGTCCTTGTGAATTGTCTGTAATACATTACTCTTCATGCTTAAAAAATCACAGAAGATTCACGTGACTTCATAAATAGGTGAATTCCACAGGAAAATGATAGTCAGAAATCCAAGCGCTTTCGTCTTTACTCAGACATTGTCAAGGAGTTATGACATTTACTCCTTGACAATGTCTGACCAAAGAAGAAATCGCTTGGATTTCTGACTATCATTTTCCTGTGGAATTCGCTTATTACTCTTCATACGTGCACGCTCTCTCTCTCTTTCTCTCTCTCTCTCTCTCTCTCTCTCTCTCTCTCTCTCTCTCTCTCTCTCTCTCTCGTCTCTCTCTCTCTCCTCGAAATACTATGTTCGCCTCTCTACCAATGAAAAAACAAATTCTCTCTCTCTCTCTCTCTCTCTCTCTCTCTCTCTCTCTCTCTCTCTCTCTCTCTCGTGCAAAAATTCAGCTATAAAATACTTCAACAGTGAAATGACAACGGCAGCAGAGACCGTTAATGATGGCTGAGCAATAAAACAATGTCGATTTAAAAAGTAAAGTAATTTTATCGCTACAGACTTTCAAGGGAGGTTAGATAAAAAAAAGATTAGTAAACATCGATGTTTCTGAAATACGCTCGTTAATCTTAACAGTAGAAAGAAAAATTCATTAATTAGATCCTATCCATAGAGGAAAAGTCTGAGATTTGGCTGACAATGTTGTTCACCTCCGAAAAGTTCGTTATTTTAAACCAAACTTCATTAGTAAGACGTCATCCTTTTTAAGAGCTGATGAAACAATTCCACAATGAAAATGCGGTTTATTTTTTATATGTTATAAAGAATGGGAAACCAATAAAGACCTTTAAGCCAATACGTATGTACCTAACAATCTACAGTGTTCTCACATTCTGTTGCAGATTTCCAATGGTCCCCATTATCCTTCTCTCTCTCTCTCTCTCTCTCTCTCTCTCTCTCTCTCTCTCTCTCTCTCTCTCTCTCGTTCTTTTGACATGAATTTTTTTCCTAGAATATTTCATTCCTTTCTTCTCTTCTGTTTTATAGGATAGATCTTTTACTCATTTTTTCCAGTCATCATTGGTCGACATGAAAGCCATCCCAAAATGAAAAAGATTATTTCCGATATAGTGACACTAGATTCTGGAAACACGTTTTTCACTGATACTTTTAATCTTTTCATGAAATCTGGTTAAAATTTATAATGGGGAAAAAATTCATATTTTCTAATTACTCTGTCAAATAAAAATATATATCGGAAGTCGAAGACGAAATTGTTTCGCTTCAGTTGATATCAGTTGAATTCAAATATATTTTTGCGCGACGGAGAAAAAGACAATTGCATATCTGTAAGGTTTTTAGCTCTCTCTCTCTCTCTCTCTCTCTCTCTCTCTCTCTCTCTCTCTCTCTCTCTCTCTCTCTCTCTCTCTCTCATATTCTGTTTCATGCGCGTCACATTCAGTTTCACATGAACTAGGTTTTTTTTCACGAATTTCTTTTGATTGAACCAATTTTTATTCGTTTTTATTAATTTCTCCAGCATTGTGTAGGTTAAACATCAATTATACCACAACATTTTTACGAATACCCGAGCCACCTCTTTCATTTGAACAAGGAATTCGACATGAAAACCACAAGAGATACGCAAAAGTCAGAAGGAAGATCTATGGGTATGCTGTACATATTGCTTGTTGAATGAAAGTTCTATACTTAGAATGAATGTCAGTCTATGTTCATCTTGATAGATACTATGTACGTTTGTAATACTCAGCTAATTATTCAATTTTGTCACCTATACACGCGAGACCTTTATATTTATAAATATTAATCCCCAAAATCGTTCATAATCGAGTTCACTATACATTGTATACTGCAAAGCGGAAGATAAGTTTAAACATTATTGCAGTCCAGCTCATTATAAAAAAAGACTAAATTCTGGTGTGAAAAGCTTAAGCTCCTACGTGCGGGCATCGGCGAGAGCAAATTTAGGTGAAATGTAAGAAGAAATTTATAATTATCGCCCTTATGATCCATATTTCATATAATTGATCGCAAATCACATCTTTTCATATTTTAATGAGTCTAAGTAAACTTACTTCACATGAAACAAAAAGAAAATCAGGCTCACCAAATAATAAAATTGCAAATAAAAAATGACTAGTGGTTAAAAGACATCACAACAATAACTGTATCCTCCTACTTGTTTTCGTCTAATGGAAACTCACATGAGATTCTTCGAATAAAAAAAATACGGAATCTTGGAAAAAGAACAACGCTCGCCTTATGAACAAATATATAGGACTAATTATTAACTAGGCGGGGGCTGGGAATTCTCTGTCAATAAAATGAACATTTCTTTTAAAAGTCTTGTTGAGTAAAAAGATGTTTCATCACTTTGTAGCTGTTGATTATAACCTGTTTTTATTTTTGTTCATTAAGAATATTTGAATCAGTTTTATCCACTACTACTGGAATGGAAAGCTGGCTGAAAGGAAACTACTGGAAAGAAATATGTAATCAAGTTGTTTTATCGTTTCCTTTAATTAGCCTTTTAAATTCACTTCCCCCTACCAAACAACCTTTATCCAGATCTCTCTCCCTCTCTCTCACTTGAGAAAACACAATATCATGGAACTCTTGTCTTTTATGTAAATGATCCTTCTCGTCTCTTCTCCTTCTATTTCATTTAACCTAAATCCTGCCCTGTTTCTTTCTCGCCGTCTGTCTACTCTGAAACTGGTCCGGGAAATCTTTTATTCAACAAGTTCAAATGTTCTCCTTGATTAGGCAGTGCAGAGGAATCTCATTAAGCGCCCAGTCATCTGTGCCTGCATTCCATCTTATCTCACGCATGCCTGGAATGAAGTCCTGGATTCTCCTTCCTCATTTCGAGATTTTCTCTCACATTCCTCATTTTCTGACTCATCGTATCATTTCTCTTCCTTTGTTAAGTAACTCTAGCGTATGATTTGCCTTTATTCTTGCGGAGTGGATCATAATCTTGCTTTGAATATTTTGATGCTTGCACACTGTGCTTTTCATTACCTTGAAATCAGGAATGCAACTGAGGTACAAATGGAGAGCAGCCTGGTATTGTTGTTAGCATAGATGATGGACAAAAGGAAATGGCACAGAGTTGTGATATTTTGAGAAAATTCTCGCTGTTGATAATGAGGAAAAACAAAAGGCTGTGGGAGCGAGCGAATTCAGAAGTTAATAAACTAAGAAAGCTGTAAAAAAAATAAACTGACTTGAATCCGACGGAAATGGAAATCCAGTATGTCAATAATATATATATATATATATATATATATATATATATATATATATATATATATATATATATATATATATATATATGTATGCGCGTGTGTGTGTGTTTGTGTATGTGTGTGTGTCCTAATATTAAAACCTATTTTCCAGGCAATGATTGACAGAAACATTCAGCATTTGCTCTCAGACGGAATTAAAAGGAAGAAGGAAAAGCATCTCAGATAATAGAAGCCTGTCGTGGTTGTTGTTTTCTTGTCCCAGACAACAAATTGTGAAAGGATGTTTTGGCCAAAGGAAAGTTCTTTCAATAATTTATCATGACAGCCTAGGATAAAAATGCGCCAAAGTTACCTCGGTGCAATCGAGTTTTCCGTACAGCGTATAATGCTGTATTAAACTCACAGCCACGGCCCGGTGGTGACCTGTATTGTTTGTACCTTTAGCGGTACCAGAAGCACGATCATGGCCAAATTTAACCGTAGATTTTAAGATCTGAGGGAGGAATGAGAGACAAAAATCCATCTCAATAGTTTTCTTTTACAGAAAAATAAAGATGCGTGATGTACAGCAAACTATCTTTTCAACGGAAAATGTCAGACAGTAAGGGTGTTCATTTCAAAATGACTTTCAAACACACACCAAAATACCTCCTTTTCCAAACACACACCAAAATACCTTTAAATACAAAAGACCAAACCCTTTTATAATCATGTACAAAGTAATATGAATTGCGTTTCATCTAAACCCCGTATTCAGCATCCAGCAAAATATTTACCATTAATTTCAATAATAATCTCCGAATATAATGTTGAAAATAACTCGCCTATCAGTCACTCAATGCATAAATGATTAGTTGCGTGCACACACAGCAATCAACACAGCAATCAAAGCCCTTACAGAACATATACATTTCTACCAGTTGCTATTTTCGTAAAATATGAAAAAATTTATTGTATGAATATATTTTCTTCTGTCCAATGAACAAACAACTTTCGTATAAAAAATGAAGGAATTATTCCCTCCGTTATTTATCCATAAGTGTTTCACCTGGGGGCCACTCTTTCAAAAATGCCTGACTACCTGTTTATGCTTTTATTTGGAATAAGCTACATAAAAAAAACAGGGCTAGAAATTATAATTCATATGCCTGCAGTGATTCTCTACTTTTCCGTCAACTCTATTTTCACCTAGAACTGGGAGCAAGGAGTATTCGAAATTTCCACTGAAAAATACAAGTGGCAAAGTAGAAAGTTGGGAATAAGTCCTCATCTCGATCTTGAGTGTTCATGGGAAAATTGTGAAATGAAAAGATGCTACCAAAACTAAATCACAAAAGCCATAGAAGAACTTGGGTAAATTTTCTAGATGGTACCCCCCACCTCACCCCCGAGGGTTTTCGGGGTCGTTATCTAGGACTAATATTTCTTGGGGTCATTATCTTTATGAGATCTGCAGCCTTTTGTTTATGTTTTCACGGTCATCCCCAACGGGCTTCTACTAAAAATGCTGCGAAGGTGGATACATATCGGGTCAAAACCCATAGGGGCCACTCTAGGGAAGATCCGAATTTGGATTATGCATTCCTCCCCATTATTGTATGTAATATACATCCAATGAATGCGAAATAATTAGTTTGGTATCAAAGCATTTTGTACCTGACATCAATGACGCTTCATGAAAACCATATTTCTGAGTCCTTGTTATGTGATGTCGATCCAAAACAATTTTTGATGTCAATATCATTTGATGTAAGGTCACCTTCCATCACTTGTCCTTTATTCTTCAATAAAGTGCCATGGTTTGCAAAGTACTTTGTATTTGGAATCAGGAAATTAAAAGAATAATAGTGAATCATCAATTTTGTCGAGACACTGTGCAGTGACCCTCATTATTATTATTATTATTATTATTATTATTATTATTATTATTATTATTATTATTATTATTATTATTATTATTATTATTATTATTATTATTATTATTATTTTATAAAAAATTACTCATAGTAGCACGAGCCTTAAAATGGAGAAACAAATCCACAGTTATGTATATGCACATAGTATATTTAAAAGATAAATCTGTCTAGAGAGCTTTCAGGATTACAGAAAGCTCTATGTACAGCTTTATATTTACATGTATGTACATATACATAATTGTAGATTTGTTTATCCACCTTTATTATTCACTCGTAATAATACCAATAGAAGATCGTTTATCATAACAACCATCTTCAAAACTGATTGACCCTCAAGAGAGAAAATGAAAAAAACGCTTGGGAACAATGCAAAACTGTGCAACCCATAATTAGCCAAGTAAGTTTCTACTTAACGTCCCTTTCACGTGAAAAAGTGTTTCCCACCAAGTTACATCATACTATCAGTAACACAATTTATGAATACGGCGCAAATGTTCAGGAATTGCTCGTAAAAGAAGCTCTGGAAACCCAGGTTTCCAGGAGGCCTTCTTTAAGAGTGCCTCGATCGGACGGGGAAATTATGAACTGAAAAAGTTCCCCTGTTCCCTGGGCTGGCGTTCTTGCCCCTTTAAGCCCATAAATGGCTACCTGCTCAGGTGTATTGGGAATAAGGTCATTATTCATACTAGGATTACGAAAAATATGTGTCATATATTAACCTCTAGTGTTTTGGTATATCAGTATATGCATCCTTTTACATTTAGTAATTTATCATGCAAATGATGCTTTACAATGAGAGAGAGAAGTTATACTTTATGTATTAGCTATATATATTTTTTTTAATACAAATTTTTATATATAAACTTATCTTTATTTATGATTTAGTAACACATTTAAGTGTTATTCATGTAAGAGCTGTTCGTTTTCTGTAAATTAATATGGAATATTTAAAATTTCTTTTAACCTTATCTTTTCTGCTCGGAATACTATCACACGAAATATCCAATGTACGTACTATACAGTTCCCAATTTATGCTCCACAAGAGATGCTACATCTTACACACAGACTGTATGGAGATCTTACAAACACAAAGGGAAGTTCTTAGCACACTACTTCAAGGTAAGAATAGAGACTTCCAGCAACTGTTTATAACAGTCAGCGACAACGAAAGAAAATAAATATAGGATCTGGATGCCAGAAGGTCCCTCAGGCGACTGATTCATAGACTCCTCGCTGCTGATATCCCAACACCATGATGGCGAGATTGAGGTCAATTGCCTAATTCATTCTGATGGATTGGGGGCACATGACAAATCGTATAATCTTTTATATAACTTCATTGACAAATGGAAACGTTCATTTTCCAATCCGAGAAAGACTGACTTCGCCACTGGAAATGTGGTCTGACTTGGTTTGGATGGCAATCAATTAGAGAAGGAGAGGGCAGCGCGCTTTGACTTACCTTGTTCATCGTCGTTTCATTCACTGACGAGTATCTTTTTTACTTTATAGGCTTCTGCAGATAGAATTGTTCATTTTTGTTTATCATAATCTTCGGCAAAAGATTCCTATACAATTGTACCTAAAGTTGCTATCCAACGCTTTTGAGCTGTTGCTGTGAAAATGGGAGTCGAGGATCGTTCGGTGTTTGAAGATATTGAAAATTCTTCTCCTTTTCCCTCTCTCTCTCTCTCTCTCTCTCTCTCTCTCTCTCTCTCCTCTCTCTCCTTTTCCCTCATCTCGAATATTCTTCTCCTTTTCCCTCTCTCTCTCTCTCTTCTCTCCTCGCTCATCTCTCTCTCCTCTCATCTCGAATATTCTTCTCCTTCCCCCCCCCCCCCCCCCTCTCTCTCTCTCTCTCATCTCGAAATTTCGGATATTCTTCTCCTTCTCTCTCTCTCTCTCTCTCTCTCTAGAACATAAAGCCAGATTTCAATACATTTCCTCCTCAGTTTCCTTAATGAAATTAAAACTGGAATTCTATACGAAAAGTTTGAATGCTTTTCGTTTGACTTTCTGTCTGTCAGTCTCTCGGTGCCTCTTTCTTCGTCTTTTTGCTTTAAGTTTGGTCGCTAAACATAAACTAACAGAAGGAATAGAAACCCTAAAAGCTTTGAATAAAAAGAAATAAAATCGACGAGTTCGAGGTTTGGTAAGACGTCTTTGATCTGGTAACGGGGTATCTGTATTCTTTGAATAGAACATAACCGATAAAAGTATGACTCCTGACATTTTAAAGAAATAATACTAGGAATGACAATTCTTTTCCCTTCCTATTCTTTTTTTATTTATTTTTGGCACTCGGAAGGCGTCTTCACTTCATCATTTTCAGTTCGTGGGGGATGCCCTGAATTTGCAAGTTTCCAAAACCTTGCCCTTCAATACATTGATTTATTACCTACAGTAGTAGAGTACAGGTTATCCCGAACATTCTTGAGATAGTTTCACTCACAGATACCGTTCCTCTCCAACATTTCATCTGATGCCCAAACTTTGGCGTTTCTCTCTCTTTCTCTCTCTCTCTCTCTCTCTCTCATACACTTTCCCGTTCATATCCTGATTTCCAGCCCAAATGCAAATCGTCGCATCACATAACACGAATAAGCTTCGATATGCTAATATCCTGCATAAGTCGGCAGCTTTGCATCTCATATAATAGTCATAATGTCGCTCCTGTATTCCATGGTAAGCATTATCACACCAGCTTGGCTACGGCCGAACTGTGTATTTCGATGTGATCGTATTATACAACGGTCAGTATGACAGTAATTCGGTACACATGACCCTCAAAATGGTTGCACGATCGTCTCTGCTGAGCGAGATACGACAGGTATGAAATAATCTACATACTAACTATTCTTATTTAAATATCAAATTACTGATGAATTGAAGGATAATGCTGCCTTCGATAACAACCTATGAGATATAACAACCTGAAATCAATTACTATGAACTGTGGTAAAAATTCAAAGGAATTTCCTGAATCAAATGCGACCATCATCTCGTCATATAATTAATTGCCATATTCAAAAATATTTCCCACAAATCAATTCCTACTAATTGTGGTAAATAGTGTTACTGATAAAAGTCGATTTATTTTGCCGTTGTTGGGATGATTACAAGGATTTGTGAATATGCAATATTATTATTAATAGACTTGGTAACTAAACTGTGGCCCTGCCTTCGAAGGTTTTGTTACAAGTGAATCGAATATATTAGAAAGTTTCTCTCATATTTATTGTGCTCTCATTCAATGCAGTACCAAGTGTTTGATGCGTTGGGTACTTCTGTCATTGACATCGAGATTATTCCATATGCACTTTGTTCACCCTCTTTTTTTAGGAAGGGAAAAGTAATGTCATTTTGTGAAGTCTCATAAAAATATGTAGGGTAATTTCTTTGCCAAAGGCGTAAGCTGAAAGACATTTGTTTCACAAATTAGTAGCAACTCATAATGAAAAGGAAATACTTCTAGATGCAGGGAAGTTCGAACCTTCTATTCTACGGAAAGGGAAAATATATGCAAATGGACGTTTTCTTTGAGGAGACGTCGTTTCTGAAAGGCATATAAAAGTACCTCGTTTTCATTCGGGGGTAAATTTAAATTCCTGAAGTATAGGAGAGATCTCTTTGTTAGGGAAATGAAAGCATAGAAAACTTCCTCCTTCCAGAGTAAGAGACTGAAGAAAATCTCCTCTTCCTCTCTTCGCGAATGCAAACAACGGTTTTCTGGTTAAAATTCCAACTCTGAATGAAACCCACGAACCGCGATTACATGAAGTCAGTTCCAACTTTCTCCTTCTGATTTTTCACCAAGACAGAGCTTTGGTAAGAAATTTGAATCGAAGAGTTGGGTTTTTATCCATTTGTTAATTTATTAATTTATTTTTCTTTTTTAATAAGTGAGATCTCTTCTTTCTTTGGAAGCTTGAATTTCAAGTCAATGGTCCTTTTGGTGGGCTTGTTCCACATGAATAAGGTTCACCTTCTGAATAGTAATAATAATAATAATAATAATAATAATAATAATAATAATAATAATAATAATAATAATAAGATATGACTTGTAAATTCATCAACAAACTGTCATTTCCCCCCAAAGAAGCCATGAGATCCAAATGGCCTTCATGTCTTTCCTGTTCTCTATCTTCCACCAATCTCCTCTTCTCATCTCCTGCATCCCGTCTCGTGCTTGTTATCCAAGAATATCTTGGAAACGTGAAATATTATTAGGTTATATTTTCTGAAGTTGGTATGTATACTTATTACCATTGTGCTGATATAGCATTTCCCGTAAATGTTTGTGTATCAAGCTTTGAGTTACACTTTCAAAAAGGCGCCCTTATGACGTGGGAGAGAACAAGCACTGCATTTATTCTGCTACCATGCCCTAGGGACGAGTAGGGAAAGCCTCAAAAATGACGAGACGTAAAGACCAGGGTACAAAGAATCTTCAAAGAAATCACAACACAATGTAAGAACACCTTCAGGGTCTAGACTCTAGACCGATGTTTTCTGTAGCGTCTCTAGGAAGTCGCGAGATTCCCTACTACTTTTGTTCTCAAAATGAATATTTCAAACATCTGCCTCCTCAAAGAGGGGAAAGTTTTAAAAAGATTTAAAAAGAGAATCTCTCTCTCTCTCTCTCTCTCCCTCCCCTCTCTCCCTCTCTCTCTCTCGTCTCTCTCTCTCTCTCTCTCTCTCTCTCTTTTTTCCATGTTTTTTTGGTTTGAATTGTAAGTAAGTTTTGGATACTCATAACTTTTGAGATCACCTAAGAAGAAAAAGGAAATAGGTCGACATTAAAAATGTTTATACTTAGGTCGATATAGTGCAGGAGGTTATTAGTATAAAGCTGGACAGTTCCCGTCGATTGGCTGTAATGAGAGAGTGTTTGTGCTTGTGTGGGGTTGGGGGCGGGGGAGGAGTGGGCGCCGAGGAGACGTATGTTGAAAACAGAAATATAGGTGACCGAAATACGTGTCGACTACAATGTGCTTATCCCGTCGTAATGGTAATTTTTTAATAACTTCCGAATTTGTAACTTGTTTCCCCATCTGTCCTCGCCAGACTTCGTGTACCTCGATTGTAAGTCTGAAGACCACAAGACCACGAGATTGCTCGCATATAGAGAGAGCTTCTTCTGACAAGTGCAGGTATAATTGTAAGGCTGCAAATGAAACCAAAATTACTGTAACGTTATCGAGAGTGACCGGATCGAATCATAACAGAAATGAGATGCCATTATCAGTATCAGATGAACCAAGAGGGACTGTGGAACAGCCTCCCAAAGGATGTCGTGCAATTGGAACTTCAGAAGTTAAGCGAAGATGCAATGCCTTACTTCCCTAATACAATTCGATTTGTATTGTAATATTTTACTTAAATTTCTATTTATTTATTGATTTTTTAATTTATCTGTTTTTCTATCAACTGATAGCTTCTTTTTGTATTTCTCATAACCTAATGTTACCTCATTTGTATGAACACAATATTCTTTTGAAGCTTGAATTTCAAGTCAGTAGCCCCTGTGGTGGTGGGTTTGTTCTGTATGAATAAGATTCTTCATCTTCTGAATACTAATGATGATAATTCATTGTTGAAAATACATAAATTTTTTAGAACCGTAGATTGACAACGGAACAATTGTTGTTCTTCGGAAATGATATTCAAAGAGCAAGATAAACATGATTACCTAAATTCCCCGTTTGTGTATTTCTGAAAGAGAAGGGAGGGGGAGGGGAGTCCTCCTCTAAGTAATTACAGCAAATAAAACTCCTTCGACTGCTACAATTCTCGTTGCAAACTTTTTATTGTTGCAATTGTTGCTCGGTTCCCTTCCTTTGTGCAACATTTCTTTCGCAGTTTCTGTTGGGAATTTTAAGAAGTATCGACGTTACTTCCCATTTTTCTGTCTGTTTCGATTATTCAATGCGATTTTTCCCTCAAAATCTCCGAAAAGCTCCCCAAATCTTAATTAAATTTCTTGTTAACCGCACAGCTGCAAACCCATTCTAAGCTGAAATAATCCTAAATAAATAATACAGGTGTCCTAGTAAAATTCGGAATAAAATACGGTATGGAGGAGTAAAATGGTTGAATCACTGTAAAATACCGGTGATATTCAGTGCAACTTCATTTGCTCGGATTTACATTCACAGATTTCAGAAAGTCTATCCAAGATCTCCGTAGGGGGGTAGCGCTGTCACTGCACCTCACGCGGTCACCAGAAAAATAGAGAACTCTCTACAAGATTAATAGTGCTGAAGCAGCAATCATTTTAAACAAAACATATTATTATTATTATTATTTTTCTTTTTTTCTATCACAGTCCTCCAATTCGACTGTGTGGTATTTATAGTGTGGGGTTCCGGGTTGCATCCTGCCTCCTTAGGAGTCCATCACTTTTCTTACTATGTGCGCCGTTTCTAGGATCACACTCTTCTGTATGAGTCCTGGAGCTACTTCAGCGTCTAGTTTTTCTAGATTCCTTTTCAGGGATCTTGGGATCGTGCCTATTATTATTATTATTATTATTATTATTAATTATTATTTACTTATTTATTTATTTATTCATTCATTTATTTATTTATTTATTTCGGTAGACGAAACCTGTTCAAAT
>NC_087207.1:89543796-89558387 GCF_015104395.2 Macrobrachium nipponense
TATTGTGCGGTGATTTTAACATATAGCTACTACTTACTTTAGCCTTTTAGATAAATGCATTTCTGTAAGTTAAACCGATGGTCTGGGACAGCGATGCCATTATCTCGGCTACAAATAGGGAGTTAGTTGTGGATTCAGAAAGGAGAGGTGAGATAGTTTGTATACTTAACTGTCTAACGATTGTTATTCTCCGAAGTAATATTCATATAACTGTTATGCTAATTATTGCTGTAATAGTTCTTAACTGCTTTTGCTGTTAACTATCATAATCATTGTTTACTTCCTGTATATACTATTTCTCAGTATTCAGTACTGAACTGTATCTTGTACCTTGAGGTTTGGATAATAAATACCAAGAGAAACCGCTGTTTGTTAAACCATGACTGAGGAAAAAGATTTTAGGGGATAAAGAAGGGAACTATTTCCATAATAGTTTTCTCTTAAGCTGTTACGTAACATTTATGTATATAAACACTTCGTACTTGTATTGCTAGACTTCAATTATTATTTTCATTATTATTATTATCATTCAGAAGATGAAACCTATTCATATGGAACAATCCAACGGGGCCATTGACTTGAAATTCAAGCTTCCATAGAATATAATGGTGTTCGTTAGGAAGAATTAAGAGGAAGTAAAGGGAATTACATAAAAAAAGAGACTCATCATATTAAAAAAGAAAAAAATATATTTAAAAAAAAACATGAAATGCATCTTCGCTTGAACTTCTACGGAAACAATTCAGCATAGCAACTCACAGTCTTTTCTCTCTCTCTCTCTCTTCTCTCTCTCTCTCTCTATGTTGGCATGGAAGGGTTTTTGGGAAAGGAGGCAAAGGGCAGAGTGGTCTTGGGTAAGTGAAGCGAAGTGAAGGGAAGGGAAGGGGTGGAGGGCTCCCTCAGGTTCCATTTGGACTAATGGGAAGGACCCTCTTCTAAATCAAGGCGTAATCCCAGCTGTTAAATGCGGTTCCTTATCTCCTACGAACACGGGCGGTGTTAGCAATTACTGTATATGTGAAGTAAAGGGGTTGCCAGATAAATAAACTGAATATATCGTACCTCGTAACCTGCAGAATATATGTGTGGCCTAATATATTACTTAGAATTCCACTATCTACAGGAATGAAACAACGCTTTATAATATGACGGAACAAATTTCATATTTAGTAGATCCTTATGCGAAAGTATCATAACACAAGACATGAAACATTTTAATCTTGATAAAAAAAAATTATATCTCTACTACTAGCATAGCAAATGTCTGTTCCAGATTTTTATTTGTTATCTTAATGCTTTATATCCCTAGGTCGAACAAGTCGGAGAAAAAAGCGTTGACCAGATTCTGATAGATTTCTCGTCTTACTTCCTATTTGACAGATATGAGCGTAATATATGCATTCACATTGTTAGTAAATTATTGTGAAAAAAAAAATGCGTTCCTATAAGCGCTCTTTTACAGTGATGTTTTGTGAATTTGTCAATGAGTTTTATAATGATTTGTTTCATTGCGAACCTGACTGAATGTTTAGTATTCTCATTTTGTATTTATTTTTATATTCCACTGTGAAAATTTTTTTCTTGGCTTTTTAATTATATCAACTGCCATATTATTTAAACTCAGAAATGCAAGATTTCTTTTTTATAATCCATTTTTAAAATTCCAGATTTCTTCTTGTGGTTTCGAACTGTAAATATTATAAAAAATTTTCTTCTGTTTGTTTTGATTTAGGACGAAAAAAAAAAAAATAATTGTCAACATTACGGGAAAAAGAGGCGACCAACATTCGCTCAATTTTTAGACAAATCAGAAAGTAAGGAAAAACTAATCATATATGTTTAAAAATGAGAATAAATGAGAAAATTAAAAAAAAACAGAAAAATGGCCATTTTACCATATTTAATTTTACGAAAATTCACATTATTTACCGCTTAATCGGGGAGTAAGCCTACAAACTTTTTTTTCTTGTTGTTCTTGTTCTTGTTCTTGTTAGGGGGAGTTGAGAAAGGTCTTTGGAAAATCCTAAAAAGGTTTGAAAAGGAGTTTCGCGTTGAGTTAAAGATACAGAAATTTTAGGATAGTATATTTATGATTGATTTATTAGAGTGGAAATGTAAAAAAATAAATAAAGTTCATGTTAAAAGTACAGAACAATTATTTTTAAGAAAACATAGCGTGTTTATTTTAATTTTCATTGGTGAGACAACACCATATATTTTAGCACGCGTCTCGTTTTTGGTGGAATGCTATGTTTACTTTAAATAAAATGGAAATATCAATACCTTTGACTATATTTCTATGAAAGGAAGAGTTGCAGAAAACTTCATTTCTTGGTTTTCTTTTATGTATTCTGCACAGTGTTTTATTGACCTTTTTTTTCTTTTGTTTTTGTTTTAATTCATTCTGTTCTGCCCTTCAGTCGTTTCTCTTTAAGAGTCTACTTCAAGCTGAACTGACTTTTCTGTGTTCGTGAATCTGTCAATAAAGTTGTTAAAAGTGGGGGAACACGGGAGCACTTGAATCTACAATATACAAACACACATCCAGTGACTAGAAACACGCGTACCGTTCCTTGTAAAGTTAAAATGGTTTTTCAGATATATCTGTCGATTCACTTTGTGGCCCTCCTCTTTGGAGTGACAGAAATAGTTAGGAAGTTTTTGAAAAGGGATTGTATCTTGATTTAACTACTGAATAGTGAATTTGATAAAGACTGAATTTTTCCACTATACAAGTTGATTAAATCAGCTGATAATAGCACAAATGATATTCCGATTTTTTTTTATCATTGACATTTTCTTTAAATGTTCGTATGGACTGTAAAGTATTGAGATTTGATTCGGGTCATTTGTTCTTGATTTTGAAGAATATGTTTTTTAAATATCCTCTTAAGTAATTTATTGCTTTAGATAGAAATAGAAAACTGAATAAAAGCTCAAGAAAAAATAGAATTCATCACATTAATTAACCAGGCATAAAAATAGAAAAAGGACACTTTTCTCTTTTTCCACATCAGAGAATTTCCAAAAGTAATATATTTATTTTCTGAATTTGCAGCAGATTTCTCCAACACCCATCATTTTTTAATGGACTTATCGTATTGGAAAGAATTTCGTCGTATTTTGAAATCTTACTTAATTTTTTCTTTCTTTTTCATAGTTATGCCTATAAAATATCAGTCCTGGTCATTTTATTACTTTATTTTCGCATTCCAACATATTTCCCCATCTTTTAAAAGCTGGTGTAGCTAAAAGCAATTTCAGAGCATTCCTCTTGGCTAGTATACTCTTCATGTTTACATTTCACGAGATTTTCAGAAATGTTTCGCCATTATTCGCTAGCTCGTGAACGCTGCCAGATCTATTAATGAATAAAACTTAGTAATTGAAAGGAGAGACGTCTACGATGACCCATGATTCATAAAAAAAAAAAAAATTGCAAAATGACAGGTTTCATACACGTACAATGAAAGGTCAACAGCAGCTCCTCGTGTCTCCTCACACAAGACGCGCTATTCCTGTCTATCTTTAAAGGCCTCTTTCGCTTCCAGATTATCGGCGGAGGACCTTCCTTTCGAATCTACCTATCCATCATCTTCTAGGTCTTCCTTCTCTGTGTCATTCCATCTGTTTTTACTCTATTATTCTTAGCATCAACTTCTCGTCCTCTGTTACTGAGCCACGACAAAATCATCTTAGCATCATCTCAACACATGTCAGTTAAACTCTTAAGATTGTTCTAAGATGCTTATCAAGTGAATATGTCAACTGAACAGGAAAATTAGACAAGCATTTCATAATAAAGAAAGTGACACATAGTTTCATTCCAGTGGCCACATCTATTCAAAAGCGACTCATGATACCATCTGGAAATCCAGCGCAGAAATACTATATATTATTATGGACAGTAATGACAACAGAATCGTATTGGTTCTCACGTGTTCATGAATTGTTGCATTTGGTCAAGTCCTTAGGTGTCATATTCCGTATCGTTATTCCATTAAACAGAGTTCTAACTGATCAGTGATATATTGAACATAAACTGTGGCATTGTTACATAGATAGCCAACAGTATTCTCCAGTCTCATAAATTCAAGCATCATTACTTTCGGCCAAAGTCTGTCGTGTCTAGATCGAATATGAACTTTAAATGAACGAAAGCGGACGGTTTGTCATATAAGATATTTACGTCTTAGTTAAAAATCAACTTGTTAAAATGAAGAATGTGACATGTGGGATGGATTTCCTGAATTCTATATTTAAGTTAAATTATTATGTGAAGATCACGTCAACTTGAAATTATATTTATTCCAATGGGAACGTGTTTAATTCATTAACTACAGTGGATTTTAATGAAAATCTGTTTGCTAGGAAATTCATAATATCGTTATAAATTGTTATGTAACAAAATCCCAGAATCATATAAATTTCATATTAATATAATTAATTTGTATAATCGTGGATTAAAGGCTTTGTTACATTATTGCAAATTTCCTAATATTATCTGCTTCCAAAGGAACGTATTAACTTTTCGTTTGTGCATTCAGCAGGCTTTTATGGAGTGACTCCCTCAGAGGCATAGGCATAATTTTAAAATGATAACTGGGACAGAGTTAGCAAAAAGATAGTTATCTGTATTACATTATTGGTCTTACAAGAATTTTACCAGATGATTACCTCTTGTTAATTTTTATGGATTTCGCCCATCCCGTTTTTAAGCAAATTTTCCATCTGACATGGGCCTATAACCTGTTCTCTCTCTCTCTCTCTCTCTCTCTCTCTCTCTCTCTCTCTCTCTCTTCTCTCTCCTCTCCTCTCTCCCTCTCTCTCTCTCTCTCTCTCTTCTCTCTCATTAGTTCTTTGATTGGTGACATATTCGTCTCCTCCCATACTTTTTAAATCAGTTTTATGATAATCTTGAATTAATATTATTATTATCATTATTCAGTATATGAAGCATATTCATATGGAATAAGCCCACAGGGGCAATTGCCTTGAAATTCACTCCTCCAAAGAACATGGTGTTCATATGGCGAATGGAATCTTATCAATGTACAATGTCCAAGAGAGCGAGTCCCTCTAGTCACAGCCTAACCAGCTTCCATGTTCCTCCTCACACATATATCAGAAACCTTTGTACTGAGTCCAATAACTCTCCCCCTTCTCCACATGGCAGGGGTCGTATATTCCTCTAATGGGAGCAAATGACCTCGCGTGTTAGAAAGCAACCAGGGGCTCGCTGTAATAGGGTTACGAATACTCGCCTCAGCTCACAACCCGAATTTACAGCTGTAATACTCCAGAGGGAAAATATAGGCCCTCCGAATTGCCTCCTCTGGTGAGTGGCCAGGATGGGGGAGAGAGGTAGACTGGTGTTCATTGCGAAAGAAGGAAGAAGAGTGAATGAAACGGAATGGGGGGAGTTTTGAAACGTTCCAAGATGAAAAGGGAGAATCATTTAAAGTTTTTTTTATTTTTACTTGGCTTCTGCTTTTCTCTATACAAAGCAACGGTGAACCCATTTCATTTTGTATTACATTATAATTTTTTTTGTATTGATAAAGATGGACAGTAACAACGACTTACATAAACTAGGAAAAAACAAATCACGAAAACAAAGATAATATGGCAACAACGCCTACCTCGAAGGCTTCGGAGATTTTAGGGAGTAATAAATCAATTATAGATGCTTTAATATGCTAAGGGACACCTGTCGTTAGAGAAAGGATTGGCAATGATTATCATCTCACTAATAACTAAAACTCCCACCTGTTTGGAGTGACTGAATAAACCTATAAAAGAATTAGTGGGTGAAAATGGAAGGATCCTTTAGAAGGAAGCTCCGTTCACAATCCATTTCACTCGGGACCAATTCAGTGATTACGTTCGCTGGAAACTTCTGTTTCTCTGAGCTTTTCTGTAAATGCCTGAGAGAGAACTGTAAATTATTTCAATTCTCTCTCTCTTCTCTCTCTCTCTCTCTCTCTCTCTCTCTCTCTTACTGAGACATAACTGACTACGAATCATGTATTTATCATCGTCCTGTGGTTTTTAATAAGGAATTCAAATCGTTAATAGACGTCGAAATTCCGACTTCATTCCTATTCAGTCGACCACAATTTACCAATTCATCCCTGACGTCACAAGAGTCAGACAATGCTGATTCTTCAGTAATCGCCACATTCTGCTGACTTCCCGTTTCGTTGAAAATCGAGTCATTTCTGATCTTGCCATTACGGCATCACCGCACTGGACGTCAGCAGGACGAAGTAGCTATTAACACCAAAAGTAGCAAAAGAGCATTTACATACTTATATGTATAATCCTCACCGAGACATCCTTGACGCGGGGTAAAGGCGGCATGTTGCGGAGTTATGAATTTCGGTTGTTACCTCGGATTTAATCTCTAACTCTGAAGTTGAGGTATTATAGAGTATTACCAGAGATCTGATTTAGTTAAAGGGAGGCGTTGGTTTACAGACTATGAAGGTGAAGAAAACATTAAAAACAGAAGAAGAGCAAAACGTAGAACAGACCCATTTGTAATTTCTTGACCACTTAAAGTTTATTTTCTTGAAATTCTCGTTCGTTAGATCCTTGTTCTGTGGAGTGTTTACTGATATTCTGAAAAATGTTAAGTAGACCACTCTAACTTATGAGCGCCAAGAGCTTATGTTAATCTTTTATGGTCATATGGTGGACCGTTCATGGAATAAATGGTCAACTTAAGAGTTGGCTACTAAAGCGTCAATAGCGAAAAAAATGCCCTATCCCACGTGACGTTCAGTAATTGTGTTGTTTATGTGTAAGTATTTTGATTGAAGAGAATATATATTACACACACACACACACACACACACACACACACACACACACACACACACACATATATATATATATATATATATATATATATTCATATATATATATAAACGAAATCTGAGTAGGGTTTGATAAACATGTAAAAATGATAATGAAATAAATTTGCGTTAGAATGAACGGGAAGATCCAGTTCCCAAAACGGGAGACTGGAATTCTCCACCACCAATCAACGAATGAAGAATAGAAAACACCACATATTGGCCACTCTAGGAAATCACACTTTTCGTAATAACGTATAAATACACTCGCCACTTGCCCAATGTCCACGTTCATTAGAGATCAAGATCAAGTACTTTCGCCGAAATATGTCAATTTCATAAGTTGTTAGTCTAAAAACGCTCACACACACAAACATACGAGGAAAGCAGAGTAAGAAAGCCGATCCTCCAAAGCGAAATTTTAGCATTTCAAGAAAGTGTCTCCCGAAATCGAATAAATCAATCGGAGGTCGCGAGTTTTATGCAAAAAGTTGTGAATGACAACACACGAGGATTATAGGATTAAACGTGCGTGACCTTCATCCAATTCCTGAGAAAAGAGAATGAAAAACGAGACCAGAAGAAACTAGAAACAATACAACGAAGGTGTCGTGATACCCAAAAAGATTACAGTGGATATGATAACCAGGGTAACAGATACAAGGAAAAAGACATTAGCTCTTATCATTTCTTGCTGAAATATTACTATTATTCCTTAGAGACCGATTCCGATTCCCCTTAACTTTCGAAACCACATTCTGTTCGTCCTTTTATCCATACTCTGTATACATGCATATATATATATATATATATATATATATATATTATATATATATATATATATATATATATATATATATATATATATATATATATATATATAAGATAATCCTAAGTGCCCTGCCCCAATGGAATATTTCTAGATCCGCCTCTGGAGCAGACATAAATACCGTTGCCACCTACACACTGTGGTCGGGATACTATTTTTAGCACTAATTTTCAAGAAAGCCGGATGATTTCTAAAAAGTTCCAACAAACGCGTTGTTTTCGAAAAAAAAAGAAAGAACAAAAAAACCTGAAGCAACAGCATTTACTCCCGAAGGGAGAGATTTCTCTCCAGAGAGACGGTGTCTCAGCGCAAAATATAATATCCGGCGAAATATAAAGTCCATTACAATTTGGCAGAGAGAAACAAAGATTCTTTGAAGAGTGTTGATTCTCCCACGCATTTCCATAGCGCCTCTCTTCCCTATTTCCCCAAGGTTCTTCTGAATAGGGAAAAATGGGAAGGTTGGTGAATGACACTCATATGTTGTGCGGGTAAAATTGGATTTTGTTCAGTATTCAAACGGTTCAGTTTTCCATTTTCTCGGTTTAGATTTATGTTCAGTGAGTATTGGGATTTCAGTCCTGGTTGGAATTTGCTTCAAAACCTCAGCATCTCGCAGGATCGTTTTTGATTTTCTTGTTTCCGCTTATTAACATCCGATTCTTACCTGTAACGTTACGATCGTCACGCTTTGTAGATTAATTACAAATCTATTGGTAATTTTTCCATTTCTGGATTTCAACCTTCCATGCCCTTCTAACCAACGTTTGTCAATTTCTTTCCTTAAAAATAAAATTATTTTTCAACTATTTGCCCCTATTATGTCTGTATTTAATCAAAGCTAATTGGTCAAGTTTACTCTAAGCAAGTTTTTTCCTTTGTGTATTTTCCTGATTACGTTTCTCTTTTTCTTCCTTCCCTCTAACTCTTCTTTTACAAATACAGAATAAGATAAACTTGGATAAAACATTCCTTCTATTTCTCCATCCTTCTTCTCCATACAAATAACGCTAAATCAAATCCATATATCATCAAATCACTCACAGGGTTCCAGATCCAAGTTTCCAGACTGTCAGCCAAGTCGTGTGTCCTGGACAGATAACTCCCCTGACTGCATGACTCAGCAGGCGTGTCACGCGCGAGGAATCCAGTCTCTGGAGACATGTGGACGTTCGTCGTCTCGATTGTTGTTGACTTTGATGGAAACAGTGACTCTGTGATGTCAGCTGGGTCGTTCCGTCATTATGTCGCGTGTGATCAGAGAATCTGCTCTTAAGTAACACGGAACTTCTGGGTTCATGCGACGGTTGCTTATAAGTGCCCATGAGTGTGTGTGTGTGTGTGTGTTTTAAGTAGCATTCGTGGTTAATCATGGAAATATAAAGACAATGAAACTTTTGCCGTATAGATAATGAATCATTGTGTGCAATTATTCGTGTTCTAACATAATATGTGGCTTAAGTAGCTTTATATTCGTTGTTTGAAACTGATTTTATACATAGTCTCATAACATATTGACTATTGCATATATATGATATATATATATATATATATATATATATATATATATAGTATCTATATCTATATATATTATATATATATATATATATAGTATATATATATATATATTATACTATACTATATATATATATATATCAGTATATATATAGATATGATAATATATATATATACTATTATAATACTATATATATATATATATATATATAATATAAGATATATATATATATATATATATATATATATATATATATATATATATATATATATATCTATATACATATATATAATATATATATCTATAGATATATATAATATCTATATATACTATATATATATATATATATATATATATATATATATATATCTATATATAAATATATATATATCTATATAGATATATATATATATATATATATATCTAGATATATATGATATATCTATCTAATATATATATATATACTATTAATAGATATATATACTAGATATATATAGACTATATAATCTATATACATATACATATATATATTATATATATTATATCTGTATATATATATATATATATATATATATATATATATATAATATATACTATCTAATTATATAAGGAAATAGTGTCAATCTTTCACAGCTTGGGAGGGCTAGCGAGTGGTAAGCGTGAGAGAAGAACGGACCTAGCAAATGTGGACAGAGAGGAACCACTCAGAAATAGGACAAACTATTAAACGCCTCGTATCCGTAGGACTCGACTTCCGGTCTATCTCTCTTCTAAAACTTTTCTTTGGCGGTGTCCTGATCATGGAACATCTGTCTAGTCGTTCAGTTTGTTCTGGTACTTTCTAAGATTTCGGAAGCTGTGGCTTTCAAGTCATGAAAGTTGTGTAATGTAACTTTCCCCATTAGAGACCGATGAAAGGATTTGGAAACTTTCTCAGAAACTTTCTTCAGTATTTTCAGTAGAATTAACTTTTTTTGTTGATTTCTAAATATCATGTTAGCATTTGATATATGATGAAATAGAAGGGCTACATTTAAAAGAAAAACTGCTTTCCTCAAGCCCTAGGTGGCCCCCCCCACCCATAAAAAAAATCCTCAAACAAATTAATGATATTACAAAAAGTTCCTTTAAGATTACTTAGAAGGAATTTGAAAAGAAATTTCCTGTAAGGGCTAAGAAAGATGTGTGACAAGCTATTATTTACCATAGCCATTGACTCTCAAGGTCAGTTGTTACACTGGGTTCGATTCTCGGCCATTCCATTGAGGAGTGAGAGATGTTTGTTTCTGGTGATAGAAGTTCACTCTCGACGTGGTTCGGAAGTCACGTAAAGCCGTTGGTCCCGTTGCTGAATAACCACTGGTTCCACGTAACGTAAAAGCACCTTACAAACAAACAAACAAACATTGCATCGTAAAAAAATAAAAAAAAAAATCTTCCAGATCTTTCTCCAATTCTCTGGAGCTGGAGTGGAATTCCTTGAACTCTTTGAGATTTTTCCCCAGTGTCATTGCACTTTCTTTTTGAACGGTGAA
This sequence comes from Macrobrachium nipponense, assembly GCF_015104395.2. Classification (NCBI taxonomy): domain Eukaryota; kingdom Metazoa; phylum Arthropoda; class Malacostraca; order Decapoda; family Palaemonidae; genus Macrobrachium; species Macrobrachium nipponense. The sequence continues at coordinate 89,554,537 of NC_087207.1, forward strand.
AATCTCCGTGCCTACAGTGTCCCTTCTTTCCTTCTCTTTTTCGCTCTCACCCTTTCTATTCCTTGAGGGGGGGGGGGGGGGTGCGGGCTGGCTGCCAATGATAGATCAAACAGCGAGATTGAAAGGGACATACAGGGAAGATTCAGAATCATGCAAATCAAACAATGTGCTTTTGATTGGGAATAAAAGGGTCATATACAAAGAACATACACAAAGAAAGCCTTCTGCACATACACTTGCCTTACTCGAATGACTCGCATGAATTCTTAAACGTCAAGACAGTGCATGAATTATTCACCCCTTTTCTCTGTTAATGATGAACTTTGGATACATATCACGGTGCCCCAGATCACGTAGAAGGAATCAACGAGAGAGCAAATTTCCCTTCTAATTCGAATGGTTTGGACCGGGGACCGCGAATTTTCACTGAATTCTGTCTTGAGCCATTGGGGCCTAATCTAGTACACCAGATAAGGCTCTATTACAAATATTCCATTCATATTCTCTTTCTTTGATCTTACTCTCCACTCTCTGCTAACAACGGTTTCATGATGCAACAGCGAGGTTTACTTTATGCTACACCTTTCAAACCTTTTTACTGACAAAATCACTTTCAGCGCCAAATGACCTCAGAGGCCCTAGCGCTTGGCCTTTGGCCTAAATTCTATATATCAGCTGATTGCAAATCAGAATAAGTGAAGTAATCTAATATTAGGGCAGCCTTTCAAGAGCTAAATTCATATTATATTTTTACTACAAAGGGTATTTTGGCTGTTAAAGACTGAGAGAATAGTACTTCGGTCATCTCTATAGTCTATATGTGATCTATGATAGAGGAAGAATGATTAACGCTGGATGGTTAGCAGGATATAAAAACCGTAATCGATTTTTCTTATATATTGCTCATAAACAGCTCCCGTACGCCTGGTCTGTTGCATAATATTACGAAAACAGATACTGGCCATCTTAACAAATATAGAATTCCTGTAGGGTCTCTGGTATTCCTGAAGGAGGAGGTGAATCGTCCTGTAGTTCATACGTATTCAGTGTCCAACTTCCCCTAAAATTTTATTTGCTTTTTGGACAGAGAAAAACTCCCAAAACAGACAAATATAATAACCATTCTTCCAACAAGATGCAGAATACAAAACCCCAGTTGTGGCTACATGAAAATAATACGGATTTCTACACCTTTTTTCATAGAATTCCTTTCCTCACTTTGCATCCCATTCGTTCGTTAAAATTGATTTATTGCCAGTTTTGGAGTTTCCTTTCATGAAGCCTTTTTCATTTAGGATTTACCACTTCTCGAATTTCATGGACTGAATTTATTTGATTTGCAACGAAGAATTTCATAAATATGATTTTTCAGAACCACAGGGCTATACCCGCATCTCTCCCTCTACCCAGGGGAGCGTTTATGTATATAAACAACCTTCTGACCGTAATATTTGCCAGAATAGAAAAGCTTCGCCATGTGGATGCCGTCAGTATAGTTTCACGGCTGTCAACCGAATTCGCGTTGCAATTAGCCTTCGACAGATAACTCACTTTTCCCCGCACTGCCAATCCAGTTCTTTTTCATATTGGGCTTTTATTGCCTCCGTTTCATCTCCGATGCAATTTTGCTCGCTCTTTCCAGCTCGGTCAAGTTAGAGCCAAAGTTCACACTCACAGATTTTGTATCTATTAAATATCCCGCGTCTATAGGGATGAGGTATATCCGATCACTTTGGGGTTTCCACCTCAGTATTACGATAAACAATTGAATCAAGGAGAAATAAATGTACTCTTTATAACTTTGATAAAAAACGAATGACTTCGATCATGGAAGCCAAAGAGAGGAAACTTTGTGACTGATGCTTCATTGGTCGGATGTCCTTAGGGGAGGAGGCAGCTGCTCCGGGATGCTCCATCATTTCATCGGAAGTTTCCAGAAGAGGAAAAAAGGTTAAACAAATCTAATGGGAACAGACAACTGCAGACTTCTGCTGCCACGACCGAAAGACTCGTCTTATTCAGTCACGAATCCCATTTAATGTGTCTGTGGTATGTTAATACTGCAGTTTTCTTAATTGTAGAAAACCGATTAAATTACTAAGCAGGGGGTGATACCTATACTTCTAAATCATACTATATGTATGAACACATGGTAGATTTCCACATATCTGACCAGTTTGAGGAAACAAGCCGCGATTGCACAAAAGATTGAAATATAATTTCAAAATTGTTGGCCGGGCAAATCAATGTCATCCATCAATGTGCGGTTCTTGTCACCGATAACGAGTGGGCTTTGATTCCGCGTCGAAAACCTCTCTAAATGTCAGCAACTATACTTTCACAGAAATGTTTTGCTCTTCATTACTAAGAAGAGTCAATATCTCTCCAGGTGCTTCGCTTGCCAACCGTTCGGCTTATAAGTTACTTACTCCTTGTCACCTTAGTCTCTTTGTCTGTTCCCTAATTAGTTACTTTTGTCTCATCTGGCCAATTACACGATCTCTTTCTGCTGTGTTTCAGACGTATCCCTTCGATGTGTTGATTGTATTCAATATTAGCCTTGTGTTAGATAATGCTTTGATGATTCAAGTTTTTTTTTCTTGATTGCCATGAATTCCCGCTTCATTATGTATATATATATATATATCTATATATATATATATATATATATATATATATATATATATATATATATATATATATATATATATATATATATAGATATATAGATATATATAACGTTGCCACTTACACAGTTGTTCTGTGCATTTATAGAATTATTAATAGGACTTCATTAAAACTGGATGGTATCAAGCGGAGATATTTATTAGAACAAAAAGTTAAAAACTTTCCTGAATCTGCAGTTCTCATTGTCAAGTATTCATAGATACGTGACAATGACGACTCTTAGTCCAGGAAAACATGTAACTTAAAAAAAATAAAGTCAATCTCATTCAGTCTAGACAGATTACCTTCTGTTTAATATATTTTCGCCACATCTGGTGGTACTTTTCCCTCTTGATATTCGATATTGTTATTCTTCTGACTTTAAACAAAAAATGATTGAAGTGATGCTGGTTCCGCTTTTGTTTTTGTGGTTTCAGTCCTTGCGAGATAACCCAAGAAAATATATCTGAGTGTAGAAGTGCCACGACTTCCCCGAATCTGCAGCTTATCAGAGGAGGGACTCAAGCAACAGCGTGGTTCCTTTCCTCCTGGATATTTACTGCTTCCTTTACATACCCGAAGGAAGGATGTGCATAAAACCCAGGTCCAAGAAGCGGTATCAATTCCATGTGACTTTCTGGGAGGTCGCTCAGTCCTATCTCTCTACGACACTTCCGAGGAGGACCAAGGAATGAATGCGAAAGAATCTGACGCCTCGGTTCTGCTCGGAGTTTTGTCTACAAAAATAAGAATAAATAAATAAATAAATAAAACAAAATAAAAAAGGAATTTGAAATGCCGACTTTCTTTACTTCATGTCATCTCCAAGGGCTCTTGAATGCTAGAAAAGGATAAGAGTTTGCTTTGCCATATCATTTCTGACTCATTAAAGTCCAGATTTCACGGGAGAGCAACATGCAAAAACGCAAGTTTATAAACGATTTTCTTAGTAAATATTTTCAGTATTTTATTCAGTTTCTTTTCTTACGTTTAAATATTATTTATAACATGAAATACTCAATGTTGCATTTATGTTGTTTCATTGTTTGAAATGTATTTCTTCTTATAATCCTTATAAAATATCGATTTTATAAATATCCCATCTTTGTAAAATTTCTTGCTCTGTGAAATTAATAGCATTGCTTTATTTATTTAAAACAGCATTTTTAATGAGTTTATGGATA
>NC_087207.1:89558887-89561387 GCF_015104395.2 Macrobrachium nipponense
ATCCATTTGGGTGCTTGGTGATTTGAGATACAATGCTGGAGTTGTTCTGCTATTCGTGGGTGTAGGGCCTTGAAGTTTTTGAGCCAGTATCCATGGACTTCATCGGACCTGGGGCTTTCCAGTTTGGCATTTTCTTTAGTTGGTGTCTGACTGTGTCTGTCGTGATGTCTGTGAATCTTTGTTTTATTCTCCCTGTTTCTTCTTCCTTGACTTCCTGGAGCCATGTTGCATGTTTGTTGGATGATACTGGATTGCTCCATGTGTTTTCCCAGAGTCTCTTACTTGGTTAAGCTTCAGGAATTTCTGGGTGGTTGTCCTCCCATCTTAGTTGGCTGTATAGTCTTGTCTGGTTGGTTCCGAATAGTTTGTTCTGTTGGTATCCCTTATTCCTGTTCATGTACCGTTGGATCTTGTGGGCTTTGGCCTTAAGCCTCTGTTTTACATCTTCTATTCTGTTGTTTAGTCCCCTCTCTTGTACTTTATATTTTCTCGTTGAGTTCCTCCCTTGTTTTCTTGCTTCTTAGCCTTTTTTCTGCCATCTCTTTCAGTTTACTCAAGTCAGATCTCATCACCATGATTTGCTTTTCCAGGCGCCTTTTCCAAGGAGAACAACTCCAGCATTGCATCTCAAATCACCAAGCACCCAAATGGATGACCACAGGAAGAACATCCTTAGTACAAAAAGACAAGAGTAAGGGAAATATAGCCAGTAACTACAGGCCTATCACCTGCCTACCAATAATGTGGAAGTTACTAACAGGTTAATCAATCTGTGAAAGGCTATTACAACATACCTAGAGGAGACAAAAACACCATCCACCAACAGAAAGGCTGCAGAAGGAAGTGTAGGGGCACAAAAGACCAGCTCCTGATAGACAAAATGGTAATGAAGAACAGTAGGAGAAGGAAAAAACCAACCTAAGCATGGCATGGATAGACTATAAGAAAGCCTTCAACATGATACCACACACATGGCTAATAGAATGCCTGAAAATATATGGGGCAGAGGAAAATACCATCAGCTTCCTCAAAAATACAATGCGCAACTGGAATACAATACTTACAAGCTCTGGAATAAGCCTAGCAGATGTTAATATCAGGAGAGGGATCTTCCAGGGCGACTCACTGTCCCCACTACTCTTCGTAGTAGCCATGATTCCCCTGACAAAAGTACTACAGAAGATGGATGCCGGGTACCAACTCAAGAAAAGAGGCAACAAAATCAACCATCTGATGTTCATGGACGACATCAAGCTGTATGGTAAGAGCATCAAGGAAATAGATACCCTAATCCAGACTGTAAGGATTGTATCTGGGGACATCAGGATGGAGTTTGGAATAGAAAAATGTGCCTTAGTCAACATACAAAAAGGCAAAGTAACGAGAACTGAATGGATAAAGCTACCAGATGGGAGCAACATCAAACACATAGATGAGACAGGATACAAATACCTGGGAATAATGGAAGGAGGAGATATAAAACACCAAGAGATGAAGGACACGATCAGGAAAGAATATATGCAGAAGAGACTCAAGGCGATACTCAAGTTAAAACTCAACGCCCGGAAATATGATAAAAGCCATAAATACATGGGCAGTGCCAGTAATCAGATACAGCGCAGGAATAGTGGAATGGACGAAGGCAGAACTCCGCAGCATAGATCAGAAAACCAGGAAACAAATGACAATACACAAAGCACTACACCCAAGAGCAAATACGGACAGACTATACATAACACGAAAGGAAGGAGGGAGAGGACTACTAAGTATAGAGGACTGCGTCAACATCGAAAACAGAGCACTGGGGCAATATCTGAAAACCAGTGAAGACGAGTGGCTAAAGAGTGCATGGGAGGAAGGACTAATAAAAGTAGACGAAGACCCAGAAATATACAGAGACAGGAGAAAGACAGAAAGAACAGAGGACTGGCACAACAAACCAATGCACGGACAATACATGAGACAGACTAAAGAACTAGCCAGCGATGACAATTGGCAATGGGCTACAGAGGGGAGAGCTAAAGAAGGAAACTGAAGGAATGATAACAGCGGCACAAGATCAAGCCCTAAGAACCAGATATGTTCAAAGTACGATAGACGGAAATAACATCTCTCCCATATGTAGGAAGTGCAATACGAAAAATGAAACCATAAACCACATAGCAAGTTAATGACCGGCACTTGCACAGAACCAGTACAAAAAGAGGCATGATTCAGTGGCAAAAGCCCTCCACTGGAGCCTGTGCAAGAAACATCAGCTACCTTGCAGTAATAAGTGGTACGAGCACCAACCTGAAGGTGTGATAGAAAACGATCAGGCAAAGATCCTCTGGACTATGGTATCAGAACGGATAGGGTGATACGTGCAAACAGACCAGACGTGACGTTGATTGACAAAGTCAAGAAGAAAGTATCACTCATTGATGTCGCAATACCATGGGACACCAGAGTTGAAGAGAAAGAGAGGGAAAAAATGGATAAGTATCAATATCTGAAAATA